>NC_133771.1:52358451-52417759 GCF_003597395.2 Chelonoidis abingdonii
AGCCTGTTTCTCTCCTACTGTCTGTCTTTCAGCGACTGCTTTGCTCATAATCCCATTTTACACATGTCCACTTTCAGTTCTATCCAGCAGCCTATCCTTCCATTTCACCTTTATTTCATTCATTTCAGAATTATCAATCCCCTAATCCACACCACTACTATAATAACATTTTCCTGTGAAGACATTCCATTAGGCTGCATCACCTCCCTTCCCTCCCACCCACCCATTACCGGCCATCATTCTTCTTGTCTTCAAGATCAGGATTTTTAACAAGAAAATTATCCTGGTTCATGGAACTCTATCCATCCTCTGTTCTTGACCATTTTCTGTTTCACCATTCTTGTATCTCCTTGATAACTACGTGTCCCTGTCTTGGTATGTAGATCACTATATAAGTCCAATGCTGGTGACAAGATGCAACCTTGAGCTCACTGTTCCGTGGGTAATAAAAAAACTTCTACAGATCCTACTTCTGGAGTACAAAGAACTAGTTTTTCTTCTCTGCTTTACGCAGCTACCCAAGTGGATTGCACTCATTTAATTAAAGAGATTTAAACTGGTATAAAAACTGTGTGCAGACTAGCCTCTATAGTTCTTCTCCGACCCTTTTTCTGCTGAGTACTGTATGGAATTTGCTACATTCTTTTTAAAGATCTGAAAAATATCTTTCATGAAATCACGGCTGCATTGGGTCTAAGCTAATTTTCCCTTTGAACATCAACTTATTATGTGTTTCCTTAATTGTAAATACGAAATGTTTAAAGAAAAAAGTTTAACCAATTTCTGGCTTTGCTGTAGGGAAAACAATTAATGGCCTACAGAATTGTTTCCCTCCACAAAACCCATTAATGCTTTCCACAATAATACCTCTTAAGATATGAAATTGCTGTAAAGTAACTTGTATTCCCAGGAATAATGGGTTTTAGATAAGAATGTATAGTGCTGGCATTAAGTATAGAATATATTCCGAAAGGTTATTCTGCTACTCTAGTTTTAATTTGCTGCTTATTGATTTGTTGTTAGAAATCAGCTTTTTTTTTACATCAGTAATTAATGTTTGTCCTTCTTCCAGATATTATTTAAGAGAGTGCTGAAAGGAGAGGTTACCCCTGATCATCTCATAAGAATGAGCCCAGAAGAGCTGGCTTCTAAAGAGCTAGCTGCTTGGAGACAAAGAGAAAACAGACATGTAAGATTTGTCAGCTACAGCTGTAGAGTGAGATGTGTAATGATCTTTCGGTTTTATTTGGTTTTCAAGTTACCTGTACACTTTCAGAAATTCAGAATACTTATTGAAAAAAATCCAGTTGGATAGCACTTGACTTGGCTAAGGAGATGAAGGAAGGGTAGAGACCATACTCCCATCTGCTAAGCCCAGGGAGGTGAATGCAGTACAGTGGAGTTGCATTAAAATCGCATAAGTTAAATGTGCTTATAACTATACGCGCTTGGCAAAACAAAAAAAAATGGAGAAAAATAGCAATAATACTGTACCTGTAGTGCGGATGATTCCACACGCCATTCCACTCAATGAGCATTTGACTATACGCGATTTTTTGTGCTGACTTCAGAACCTAACCCCCGTGTAAGATGTGACCCTCCTGTAACTATTACATTCAAAGGTATATAAAGCTTTTGATATGGTTTCCCACAGTATTCTTGCCGGCAAGTTAAAGAAGTATGGGCTGGATGAATGGACTATAAGGTGAACAGAAAGATGGCTAGATTGTCGGGCTCAACGGGTAGTGATCAATGGCTCAATGTCTAGTTGGCATCCAATGTCAAGCGCACTGCCCCAAGGGTTGGTGTCCTGGGGCCAGTTTTGTTTAATATCTTCATTAATGATCTGGAGGATGGCGTGGACTGCACTCTCAGCAAGTTTACAGATGACACTAAACTGGGAGGAGTGGTAAATACGCTGGAGGGTAGGGATAGATATAGAGGGATTTAGACAAATTAGAGGATTGGGCCAAAAGAAATCTGATGAAGTTCAACCAGGACAAGTGCAGAGTCCTGCACTTAGGATGGATGAATCCCATGGACTGCTACAGACTAGGGACTGAATGGCTAGGCAGCAGTTCTGCAGAAAAGGACCTAAGGGGGGCATTTACAGTGGACAAGAAGCTGGATATGAGTCGACAGTGTGCCTTTGTTGCCAAGAAGGCTAATGGCCTTTTGGGCTGTATAAGTAGGGGCATTTCCATTAGATCGAGGGACGTGATCATTCCCCTCTATTTGCCATTGGTGAGGCCTCATCCGGAGTACTTTTTCCAGTTTTGGGCACCAGACTACAAGAAGGTTGTGGAAAAATTGGAGAGAGTCCATTGGAGAGCAACAAAAATGATTAGGGTACTGGAGCAAGTGACTTATGAGGAGATGTTGAGGGAATTTGAATTGTTTTGTCTGCAGAAGAGAAGGATGAGGGGGGATTTGATAGCTGCTTTCAACTACCTGGAAGGGGATTCCAAAGAGGATGGATCTAGACTGTTCTCAATGGTACCAGATGACAGAACAAGGAGTAATGGTCTCAAGTTGCAGTGGGGGAGATTTAGGGTGACCAGATAAAGAGTGTGAAAAATTAGGATGGGAGTGGGTGGTAATAGGAGCCTATATAAGAAAAAGACCCAAAAATCGGGACTGTCCCTATAAAATTGAGACATCTGGTCACCCTAGAGAGGTTTAGGTTGGATATTAGAAAAACTTCTTCACTAGTCACTAGGAGGGTGGTGAAGCACTGGAATGGTTACCTAGGGAGGTGGTGGAATCTCCATCCTTAGAGGTTTTTAAGGTCAGGCTTGACAAAGCCCTGGCTGGGATGATTTAATTGGTGATTGGTCCTGCTTTGAGCAGGGGGTTGGACTAGATGACCTCCTTAGGTCCCTTCCAACCCTTATATTCTATGATTCTGTGATTTGAAAAGAAGAGTGAAGAGGTGGATTATGGGATCATTTCAGTCATTTTGTGGTGAGAAAGGTTTAAATTAGGTGAACCAACTATTTGATGTTACTGATTGGTGGTCCAAGTCCCACCTAGTGAGAGATGCAGACAGTTGCTGCTTTGAAAGGGAACATGAGTTGGTGAGCAGGGTTCACTGAACTGTAGTGTCAGTAAAGTGAGCGGTAGCTCCTGGATCCAAACCAGGAGTCGGATATTTTCCCCTTCTCGGTACAGATGGTTCTACTGCTGTCCTTCTGCTCTGTCTTAAGATTGATGTTTTCCTCCTCACCCTCATTTAGTAGCAAGATTCTGGGGTCATCCCAACACTTATACAGATTTCCTCAGAGGGGAGATGCTTTTCATATTTGACAGCCCTAGCTTAGGTGTCTGTTATTGATATCTGACACATCAGAGCGGTCCCCTGCACCAACAAAAAAGTAGTAGAGGCTAAAAATCTGACTTGGCAGTTTTAAGAGAATGATCTACAGTGAAATAATTTCTTCAAACTATAGGGAGTTTAATAGTTTAGTTTGAAAAGCATTGGGGATCTCAAAATAGACATCCACATTTAAGTCTCCTGCAGCGACATTACTCTGGCCATAGGTTGAAAGTGGGAACAAGATTACAGATGGTCCTCTTTTATTGGGAAGACACCTATTAAATGCCACGCAGGCGCTCAGGGCTGTGGTGGGGAGAGATGCCCCTCCCTACTAACCAACAGACTAAACCCAGTGGTGCTTAGACCCATATTGGTCAGCTCCAACTTAATCAGGCAGGTATTAGCAATGAACCTTCTAAGAGTTCATCTTTTTATGTCCGTTAACAAACAAATGATGTCATATTCTATTGCTGACTTCGGTAAAATCAGATTTTGGCCAATTTGCAGTTAGTATTGATTCAACATGCACAATCTTTTCTTATTAACTATCTTTAATAATTGGGGCATCTACTTCTATCTCAGTTATCTTTCAGGTCCAGTTTTTCCAAATAAGTCATTTTTTCCCTAAGGTCTTACAACGAGTTGTAACAAACTTGAACTATAAAATGATTAGGTCTAAATTAACTGTTATCACTCAAAGAGATCTTGGACTCGTGGATAGTTCTCTGAAAATATCCACTCAATGTGCAGTGGCTGTCAAAAAAAAAAAAAATAAATAAACCCAAAACAAACAAACAAAAAAAAAAACAACCCAACAAAAAACAGAATTTTGGGAATCATTAAGAAAGGGATAGATAAGAAGACAGAAAATATCATATTATCCTTATATAAATCCATAGTGTGCCCATATCTTGAATACTGCATGCAGATGTGTTCACCCCATCTCAAAAAAGGTATATTGGAATTGGAAAAGGTTCAGAAAAGGGCAACAAAAATGTTTAAGGTTATGGAACAGCTTCCTTATGAGAAGAGTTTAATAAGAGTTTGGCTTTTCAGCTTGGAAAAGAGACGACTGAGGGGGGGGGTCTGATAAAAGCCTACAAAATCATGACTGATCTGGAGAAAGTAAATAAGGAATTGTTGTTATTTATTCCTCATAACACAAGAAATAGGGGTCACAGAATGAAACCAATAGGCAGCAGGTTTAAAACAATAGGAAGTATTTCTTCATACCATGCACAGTCAACCTGTGGAATTCTTTGCCAGAGGATGTTGTGAAGGCCAAGACTATAACAGGGTTCAAAAAAAGAACTAGCCAAGTTCATGGAGGATAGGTCCATCAGTCGCTATTAGCCAGGATGGACGGGGACGGTGTCCCTAGCCTCTGTTTGCCAGAAGCTGGGAATGGGCAGCAGGAGACAGATCACTTGGTGATTACCTGTTCTTCTTCAAGAGATGTCCCTGTGGGTGCTCCACTCTAGGTGTCGGTGCACCCCTGCGCCTTTGATCGGAGATTTCTGCAGCAGTACTCGTAGCGGCCACGCATGCTCAGAGCCTGGCCCCTGCTCTGAGTATACCTCTAGTGAGCATGCGCAGCCGGTTCCCTCAGTTCCTTCTCTACTGTCCCCAGCTTGAGACGGAGCTCAGAAGACTCCTTAAAGAATTTCTTTCCTCATCTTAAAATAACTTGTAGTTAGACAGTTTCTTGTTAGTTAGTTGTTCGTTAGTGTTACCTACCTTTTTTCTACTGTTTAAAAAAAAAAAAAAAGATTTGTTCTCTCAGCCACTTCAGATATGCCTGGCTCTACAGGCTTTAAGCGCTGCTCCTCCTGTAAGGAGGCTATCCCTCTCTCCGATGGACATTCACAGTACATAAAATATTTGGGGGAGACCCATATTCTCCAAAAATGTGCTCACTGCACTAAACTAAGCTCCAGAGCGAGAAAGGACAGGGAGATAAAACTTAAACTTATTTTGCTTCAAAAATCCCTAGGGTCTGCCTCAGACCCTGGCATGGACTCTGCCTCTGCTCACCAACACAGCTCTCCCACTTCTAAAAAGCAGAAGAAAGCAGCAAAACGAGGACACCTTCTGTCAAATTCAAAAGAAGCCCTTAGACACAAACCTTCTCCGGTCAGATCCACAGTCTCCTTACTGGTGCTCCCCCGCCTGAGCACTTTCGACGAGCCGGGCTCCTCTGGCACCGCGTTAAACCCACCTGTGCTTTTGGCGGCAGTGCGAGGCTCCGGTGCTGAGGTGACAGGCTTTCAGTTGCCTGCCTCGATTATAGCACCTATCGGCACCGCGATGAACGCGGTGCCAACAAATCAGGCTCCCCCGAGGCACCGCAGCCTGCTATTAATAGCGCAGCATCGAGTACGGCACCGGCATTAGCAGCGCTACTTGGCACGGAGCCAAGACTAAGAACTCCAGTGCAAGCCTGGGTTCCCTCACAGCAATTCTATCAGCCTTCACCTTCAGCTGCCTCAGCGCTGCCATTTAATCAGTCAAGTGACCTCCTAGTGTCACCTACGCTGCAATCGCCCTTTCTTAAAGACTGCTTCTCCCTTACGAATGATTCAGGGTCCGAACAGCCTTCCTCCAGTGAGGAGGAGTCTGAACTACAGGGTGATGTTTCAATACAATCAGAATTCCATCCTCGGAGTCCTGTCACCCACGGGCCCAGGAAAATTGTCTCAGACCACCCTCGAGACCTTGCCTCCTGATGTGTTAACCCCTGGATGGCACCACCTATGCCTTTTCCACCACCATGGCAGTATTGGGCACCATGGGCATCTTTCCCTCGGCAGCACACCCGCTATTCCAATCCGACGAGACGCGAACGTCCAAATCATATGACTCACTTGGTGGCACCATCCCTTCTCAGGATCAATTAACTCCTGCTCCTGACCCAGTACTAACTGAAGTGCCAACTGAAGCAATGCCTGAAGAAGCTTTACTTCCCTCCCCTCTACCTCCCTCAGACGATTTTTTGAAATTCCAGGATCTCTTTAAAAGGGTTGCCAGTGAGCTTAGAATCAATCTAGAGGAAGTACCGGACCAACAACATTTGTTAATGGACATCCTGCAACCCTATTCTTCATCTAGCCTGGCATTACCAATTAATGCAGCCCTTCTGGAATCAGCCAAGTCCATCTGGCAGGCTCCAGCCACAAGCCAGCCTACCTGCAAACACGCGGACCGTAAATACTTCATTCCCTCTAAGGGCTCTGAATTCCTTTTCTCACATTCTGCGCCAAACTCACTGGTAGTGGACGCAGCCAGTCAAAGGAACAAACAACAGTATTTCCACCATACCCCAGCCAACAAGGAAGGCAAATGCTTAGACCTGCTGGGTCGCAAACCTTACAATTTCCAATTGCCAATTATACCGCAATTCTGGCAAAGTACGACCATAGAAGCTATAACAAGTTCGTGGACTTTATTGAACACATTCCAGACTACAAGAAACAACAGTTTACAGCTTTAGTTTCCGAGGGCCAAATCATATCACGCACAGCTCTTCAAGCAGCTCTGGATTCAGCCAATACCACAGCAAGATCCACCGCTACGGCAGTGGTCATGCGCCGAGGTTCATGGCTCTCCTCTTCCCTCTTTCCTCGCGAGGTTCAGAGCACCATAGAGGATCTCCCTTTTGATGGTGATAAACTCTTTGCTTCCACCACTAATGAGGTGCTCCACTCAATGAAGGACTCAAGGGCAACTCTTCGATCCTTAGGCATCCAAACCCCTACAACCAGAAGGCGACAGTACAGATATCAACCTTACCACTGTCCATGCTACCCCCCATATACTCAGCATTTCCCAAGATCTCAGAATATCAACAACACCAACACCAACGCCAGAGATCCAGATACCAGCGGAACAGTCGCCCAATTTTCTTCAGGGATGCCCCAACTTCCTCCACTAATAAGCAGATTTTGAACCTTTGGTCCGAGGGTCTCTATAAATACACATCATGTCCCAACTTCAGCGTATGCACTGCCTCCAACTATCTTTGGACACCGGAGCCTAAAGCAGCCATTTTTGTCACCAATGGCAGCAGAATTAATCACCCGACAAGTGGGTTCTAGAGGTCATCACAGCTGGTATCTATCCCCTTCCTCTCCTTACCTTCCACCCACTCACCCTCCCGTGTCCCTCTTGCAGGGACACCTCTCACGAGCCACACCTCCGGCAAGACGAGCAGTACATCATCCTCCTTACAATTGCGCGCTCGCTATCGAACTTGTTGCGCGGCCGATAATGCCACAAGGGGAAAGGGTTCTACTCCCCTTATTTCTTAACATAAAAAAAACCTGGAGTGATGGCGACTGATCCTCGACTCTCAGGAGGCTCAACAAATGTGTCAAAAAAGCAAAAGTTAAGATGGTTACTTCGCAACCACCATATGTCCAGCCCTGAAGCAGGGTGGATGGGTTTTCAGCCCTCGACCTACCAAGACCTGCTACTTTCAACGTCACTATCCACCCAGGCCCATCAGACCAATTTTTCTCGTTTTAACCCTCGGCTCCAATGCTATTTCCAATACAGAAGTTCTACCATTCGACCTTTCCACTGTCCCCTCTTAGTTTTCTCCAAGCTCCTAGCGGTTTGGTCACGGTTCCTACCTCGGGGAAAAAAGGAGTCCATAATATTCTCCCTTGACTCTCGTATGATTGCCTCCTGAATGGCCTCCAATTCGATGAGGCCCTCTGCTTCACACAAATCACCATTCGAGTGCTTCCCAAGCCTTGGGCCCTTGCATAATAAACGATAAGCAAATCCTACATTGTCCTACCCATGTCACCTGGAGTTACTCAATCCTCTCTTCGAGAGAGTGTCCCTTGGGGGTGCTCCGCCTAGGTTGACTTCGAATGCAGTGTATCTCAAGGCAGGGTGCGGGACTTCGGGTGGTCGTTATTTTCTGGCCAGGAATTGCAGTAGATAATACTGCCCTGCCCTAATCGCAGTGTCAGAGAGAGGGCCCTGAGTAGGGCACAGGTTTGACATAATGCACAGGGTTTGACAAATGTGTGCTTGGAGGACCAAGTGGCTGCTCTACAAATGTCAGACAATGGTACTCTACGTAAGAAGGCTATAGAGGTAGATACAGATCAACTATAGGCTGAGCAAGTGCAGAATGGTGGTAGAATGTGCCTTTGGATGTTTAAAAGCTCAATGGTGCTGTTTGCTGACTAGGTCAGACCTCAGAGCAACCAACATTCCCATTGTTATTGCTGCTTGCTATGTGCTCCATAATATCTGTGAGAGTAAGGGGGAGACATTTATGGCAGGGTGGGAGGTTGAGGCAAATTGCCTGATGTCTGATTTTTGAGCAGCCAGATAGCAGGACGATTAGAAGAGCACAGCAAGGCGCACAGCGCATCAGAGAGGCTTTGAAAACCAGTTTCATGACTGGCCAGGCTTCAGTGTGACAGTTGTGTGTGTTTCTCCTTGATGCAAACCCGCCCCCTTTGTTGATTTTAATTCCCTGTAAGCCAACCACCCTCCCCCCTTCGAAATAAAGTAATTATTGTTTTGAAACCATGCATTCTTTCTTTATTAATTAAAAAAAAAAATTAGATAAGGGACAAGGTAGCCTGGGTGGGGTGGGGGAGAAGGTACGGAAAAGGCTACATTGCTTATTGTAGCCACACTAAAAATCAAGCTGTTTGAATGACAGCCTTCTGTTGCTGTTGCCATTCTCTGGAGTGGAGTGGCTGGGTGCCCAGAGCCCTCCCCCCACCTCCCATCTGCGATCTTGGGCGTCTGGGTGAGGAGGCTACTGAACATGGGGAGGAGGATAGGCGGTTATACAGTGGATGATGCGGGGGGGCTGTGCTCTTGTTGGCTTTCCTGTAGCTCCAGCAGATGCTTCATCCTGTCCATTTGCTTCCCCAACAGACACTTCATCATGTCCGTTTGCTCCCCCATTAGCCTCAACATTGCATCCTGCCTCTGCTATTCATGCTCACTTAATTCTTTCTGGACCTCTGCCGCTGAATGCCTCCATTCATTAAGCTATGCCCTATCAGTGCAGGAGGACTGCATGAGGTCGGAAAACATGTCATCACAAGTGCGTTTTTTTTCACCTTCTAATCTGCGATAACCTCAGGGATGAAGATGATAGGGGGAGCGTAGAAACATTCTATGCTCTATGATTCTGGGGGACTGCCTGGTCACCTGTGCTGCTGAGTTTGCCACGCTGGCCAAAGAGGATATGAAATTCAAAAGTTCCTGGGGCTTTTCCTGGCTAGTGCATCTGAGGTCAAAGTGCAGTCCAGAGCAGTCACAATGGAGCTCTCTGGGATAGCTCCCGGAGGCCAGTACCGTCAATTTGCGTCTGCACTACCCCAAATTCAACCCAGCAAGGTTGATTTTAGTGCTACTCCCCTCGCTGGGGAGTAGTACAGAAGTCAATTTTGAGCCCTTTAAGTCAACAGAGCGGGGTTGATTGACCTAATCGGACTAAATTCGACGTAACCGTGTAGTGTAAACCAGGGCTTAAACTGCTGACTTCAGTACTGCTACATTATTTCACATCAGCTGAAGCTGTATCTCCCCATAGTGTTTGTTGTAAAGTTGTAAGACAGTTTTGCATGTGTGTGAATCCAGATAAACTTGGCCGTCATGAGTTGAATCACTGGATGGATAAAGTGTACTGTTGCTTGCATTCTAGGCACTTGTAATTCTGGTGACTCCTCCTGATTCTCTGGCTGGTTGGTCAGGATGCCTATAGTCAGACTTTTTTAGGACAGGGTCCACAGGCAGCAGTGGTTTTATCATGAATAGTCTGTGGATAATGCTGAGAATTTAATCTTAATACAGAGGGCAAACGTGTTGTGTTGAAGAGGCAGTTTTGTAAGCACAGGATTTTTGTAACTGGTGTATGCCACCTGAGTGTACCTGTAGTAAGCTTGACAGGTACATAAGTTAAACAGTGTATATTAACTTGTATTTTGTACCCTTAGGCTAGTAGCTGTTTCAGATATAATCAAACCTTGATCACCTGACATCTCAATTTTTAAAATATCTCTTCTTTGCAGTAAACTGAAATCATACTCTTGTTCCTGTGTTTGATTGTGACTGCAAGCCCATCCTTTGCTGCAGAGTTGTGCACCAGAATCTAAGCTTGTGAAGAAAATGTTCCAGCTCAGAATTGGTGTAAGCCAACTAAATACTGTTTGGCTGAGTTTGCAGTCACAATGAAACCTTGGAGAAGTGTGAGCAACCCTTGTTCTGCACAATGGGATGCTTACTCTGGAACTCGATGATGATTTAAATATCAAGGTTAAATATTTAAGTTTTTGTTGGTTGTATTGCAGTAGTGCTTTGGAGTCCCAGTCATGTTGCCAATTGTGCAAGACACTATACAAACAAAAACAAGTTCCCCGCCCCAAAGAATTAATATACTTCTTCCTCTGCCTTTCCAATAACCGTGGATACTGTACTGATTTAATTTTATGAGGCTGCCACAGAATTTCTGATCTGCTACGCCAGAGGCCATCCTGGAGAATTTAGAACTAGCCTGTTCTACCATACACCAGAGAAACTAGGGGCTTTTCTGTTATAGTAGCAAATTACCTGTGCAAACAAGCTGACTGGTGTTTTTTTAATTAGGAGTGATGCTGCCTCTATAAGAGTTTGTGAGGAAATAAGTAAGATATAGTGAGAAAATGGAAATTTTTATTATTTATTGTGGCAGCTTCTAGAAGCCCCAGCCCCCTTGTGCTAGTTACTGTACAGATGCAACTGGAAACACCTTAGTTGTAAAGCCCTCATGTGTAAAGCTTTTCAGTCTTGCCATTGTAATTGTTAAATATCCTGTCTCATGTACTGGGCAACAGAATTATTTTAGAGCAAATATAATGATTCATTCTCTTTAAAAATAGAGCTTACTGAATTCTTTGACTCAGTCGAGGGACAAGGCAAGTTATCCTATTCTTGAAATATGTTCCTGGTAGAGAAACAGTAGTTGTCTATCATGGAATGTGTTTCATAACATGGTAATTGTCTGCGTTTTGACTCTGTGATGGAACCTGTTGCAAAATTCATGAAGTGATCCTTAACAGAATTGTTTGGCAGATAGATATTTGTTTTGTAGATAACACATGAAATCTGTTAACCAGATTGGGACTATATGATTAAAAATGAAACAACAGAAAGATGCTACATCTCATAGTTTGTCCTCTAAGTTGTATTTATATAGATAAACACACACACATACTGTGGGGAAAGGGCTAGCAAAATTTTCTTCAGCTATTGAAAACTTAAAGTAGCATGTCCTAAAATGTGTAGAGAAGGACTTGCTTGTAATTTATTTTGATACATGGATATATGATAAGCAGTCAGTGGCATGGCAGGTGAAGATTTGACACACTATAGTAGGTATGTATTTCATAAAACTACTTGCCTTCGTTAAAATTACCTGTGACTTGAATTTTTTGTCCTATTTCAGTATTTCAGATTCCAAGTATTCACTTCTAATGCCATATCACGTCTAATGTAGCGTAAATATATGTAATATTACTGTTTTTTAGACAATTGAAATGATTGAGAAAGAACAGAGGGAAGTCGAAAGGCGACCAATAACAAAAATTACTCACAAAGGAGAAATAGAAATTGAGAGTGATGCTCCAATAAAAGAACAAGAAGTAGCTATGGAAATTCAGGTGAATAAGTGGTACTTTATTTTAATTCTAAGAGAAGGTTGATTTTGTTTGTTAAAAAAAAGGCAGTAGAATTATCGTGCATAAATAATACAGATGGTTTATATATAATTTTGTTTTAAAAGGATATTAAAATAAATAACTGAATTTAATTTTGTTCTTTATACAGAGGGTTTTAGTAGTGGTTTTTTAAGTCCTAAATTTTAAGGGCTTTTTGTTGTGTTCTTTATCTTGTGATTCTCTGGCAATAGTTAGGTTTTAAATCGTACCTTAATTTATTACTCTGGAGAAATCATGACATTTGATATCCTAACTTTTCTTAAATCTTTTGAAATGCTTGTGATGCGTGGTGTTTTTTAAAATAATAATAAACTGTAACCAAAGCAAAAGTCTCTCACTTGAGAAGATGAAAGTGTTGAAAGTTCCCAAGTGGTTGACTCTGAAGTAATTGAAATAACATTACAATTAAGAATTTCTGATAAAGCATAAATGTTACTGTCTTCTATTAACTGAAATTGATTGCTTGACCTTTCACAGGAACCTACTATGATAAAGCTAGTGGAGAAGACAGAAGAGATTGAAAAAGATAAAGAAGTAGATGAATCTTCATTTCCAGATACAACAAGTCAACACAAAAATCATCTCTTTGATCTTAACTGTAAAATCTGCATAGGTAATTATAGTAAAAATGTATTAAAATTAATAACACTTACCACATAGGTAATGCTTTCCAAACATATATCTTAAAAGTTTAAAAAAAAAAAAAAAAAAGGGGGGGGGGGGGGGCTGCTTTTAAACCTCATTATCCCCCCAATTTGCCGATAAGGAAGGAACATCATCTTACTTTTCTAGTAAACTTTAAAGAGACAGAGCTGTTAATTCTGCTTTGTGTCTGTGCTGCTCTTACGCTGTTCATGGAGCACTGGTGTTGGTGATGAAGGCTTGGCTAGGTTTATTGTCAGCAAAGCACAATATTAGCATCCTGTCCAGCAGGTCACAGGGACACTTAACACATATGTGCCCATGACAGGGTAACGTCACAGTCAAATATAGTGTTGTCTGCTACACTGGTGCAAAGCTGTTCCTCCTCCTATGACTTCTCCTTTTATACATTGATACAAACAAGTTATGTTTTACTTTCCATATGTTACTAGTGACCATCCTTGAATTTGTACTCTGTAGTTTGAATGAAACATCCTCATCTATTATCCTGTCATTCCCTCCTTATTTTATGAGGAATCTGTGTGCTCCTGTACCATCCATGCAGGTCTGGAATGCGCTTACTCGGTTAGCTGGTATTCTGTCAAGTCCTGCACTGGTTCACCTCCGGACTTTGGTTAGTCATGGTCCAGCAAGGCCTACAGACAGTATGGAAGTTGATAGTGCGGCATAGTCAATGAAGGAGCTCCCATAGGAACTGTGCCTGTCTCGTTGCTGCTCTAGCTTTTCTTTAACTCTTCCAGCTTTGATAGTGTTTGGTATCTTTTCCCTTTTTTGAGATAAAGACCAATTCTTTATTAGTAGAAAATAATTTTTTTTATTCCCTTTCTCCAGGTCGAATGGCACCACCTACTGATGACCTTTCTGCAAAAAATGTGAAAGTGTCTGTAGGAGTTGCACGTAAACAGTCAGACAATGAAGCAGAAAACATAGCAGATGCACTTTCTGCAACGTCAAATATTTTAGCCTCAGAATTATTAGAAGATGATAAACAAGAATTGTCAAAGCCAGCATTCTCATCTATCCCAAGGTAATAATAAACTTCTTGTGCTATCTGTATGAAAAAACCCTTATGATTGTTCTGTCAAGCTAAGATTCATGTAAGTAATATAAGTAAAAACATGAGATATGATGAGTTATAAATAGAGAATGCTGTGTGACTAGGGGGCACACTCATCTCTCATGAACACTCCATAGTCAAGTGTGTGTGTGTGTGTGTGCGCGCCTTCATTTTCTCTCCCTGTGGCCCTCATTGGGCTCAGGTCTTTAATTAGTCCTGTAGTCAGTGATCTCAGCCCTAGTATTGAGCTGTACTTCAGGGCTTCCTCTGGGAGGCAATGTCCTCACCCTGTCTGGGTGGTTCAGGCCCCAGGTCTTTTTCTGGGCCACTAAAGAGTTCAGTTCCCCTTCTGAGGTGCCTCAAAATCCAGGCCACTTCCCCCAGTGGCTAATGAGGGTGGAGGGGACCCTGTCCTGCACACTACTTTAGGTCCTAGCCCAGGGACCCTGTATATAGCAGCTGTCTGCCATGTTCCTTTAAGCTGCGCCACTGCTCTAATTCCCCGGGCCACTTCCCTGCAGCCCTGCACCACCTTCACTGTTACTTCAGGGCTTTGTCCTGATGGAGTCCCAGCAACTGGCCCAGAGCTCTTTCTCGCTTTCCCTGGCTTCTGCCAGCACTGTCCAGTCCGAGGTCTTGTAGCTCCCTCAGCCAGCTACACACCATTCATGCCCATCCAACTTCAGCAGGGAACTGAACTCACTCTGGCCCTGCAGCTCCTCTTATACTAGCCTGTTGGATCCTGACTGGCTGCTCCCTGCAGCCCCTTTCTGATTGTCTGTGTCCCACATAGCCACTTTAGGCAGCTTGGAGGACTCTGTCCACTGCCCTTTTCTGGGGTGTGCTGTGGCAGGGTCAGGAGGCCTCCAGCAGTGGCCTCAGAGGGTCTGGTACACCTCATCACAGTGATCAAACTGTCTAAATGCTTCTTTAAGTAACTGGCATTTTGTACCTCTTATAGTGTAAAGTGGCATTACTTTGACAGACCAATTGCAGTTCTAAAATATTTCAAAATAGTAGAAAAATGCAGTTTTCTAAAACCGGTGTTTGTTTCTTCGAGAATTTTCAATGAATTCTCCCCTTCCAACCTTCAAAGAATTGAAACTTCAATTTCCCATGTTCTTTTTCTTTATTCATTAAATTGATCCACCATACATTTTCTGATGATGGATATAGAACATGCCTATAAATGACATGGTAAAGAGTAAAGGTAAAGCTTTTTGTTAAAGATTGTATTGGTTTTGATATATAAAACTAAATATGGTTTCTACTTTTAATGTATAAAGCTAAATATGGGGATTCTAGCTGTCCTGGAGATGGTTCCTCCTCGTCCTCTCTTCCCCCCACTCGCCCCCCCACCATATCTGTCTATCTCTCCTGACAGTAACGATCAGCTGGGGACTCTCTTGTTCGAAGTCACTAATCTAGAGGATCTGGGGGTGCCCATTAACCCTAGGATTGATATAAACCTCTCCTAATCAAATAAAGCCAAAGTGTGTTGATATTTTTGAATGCATTCATTCAGGGCCTAATTTTCAGAAATGCCAATTACCTGAAGCTTTAGTTGATGTTAAGGGGTTTTGAGGATGCTCGGCACCTTTGAAAATCAGGCCCTCAGGATTTTGTTTGATTGAGATTGATTTGTGGGGTTTGAGATTCTATTGATTACAGATTTCTTCATCGTTAGCATTGTCTCTGATTAGTTTACTTTAACTTTAAATGGCTGTTTATAATTCATGAATTTGTGCATAGATGAGATTGTAATTTTTTTGTTAGGCGTGGGGTATCTCTGTAAAACATGATATACTCTTGTAATAAATAACATTGCATAGGTTGCAGTGATTACAAACATTAATTCCATCCTTACATTTTCTCATCGGAAAATAATGCATTGTACAGTTCACCAGTGCAGGGATGCTTAGAAGACATGTATGTTGATATTGCTAAGGCTGGAATTAAGATTTTGTGTTCTAGTGCAGTGGTGAGGAATGTGGTGTGAATTGTTACTGTATTTGTTGCGCATTTATATAATTTTAATGGAGGCGGAGTTGGTCAGCAAAAGTGGTGAATGTGATGTGTAAGTAGGAGAATTATGAGAGGACAGAGTCATGAAAGCCGAGAAAGGACAAGATTTCAAGGAAAAGAATATAATCAGCTGCATCAAAAGCAACTGACCAGGTCAAGGAGAATGAGGATGGAGTTCTGGTTCTGAGATTTAGATACGAAGAGGTCATTAATAGACTTTGGTGAGAGGGGAAGCCAAATTATAGAGGATCTGGGAATTAAATTGGAGGAGGAGAACTCCAGACAGTGATTGTAAACAGAACATTCAGTGAGCTTAGAGATAGAAGGGAGAGGGTGCAGTAGTTAGAGAGGCAAATGAGGTCAAGGGTGGGCTTTTTTTAAGATGGTAGAGACAGAAGCAGGTTAGTCTTAAGAGGGGAAGGAGCCAGAGGAGAGGGACAATTTAAGGAGAAGAGAAGGGATGAGAGAAGTGGTGAGGGAGATCAGGAGATGGGTTGGTCATTGGGGCAAGTGGAGTGGTTAGAGGAGGAGAGCAAGGAAACTTGCAGCTAAGGAGTTGATGGGATATAAATGTGGAATTTGAAGTCGTTGAGGATCAGTGTAGAGAATTGTGTGGAGAGAAGGAGAGCATGCCAGGAGTTGAAATCAGAGTGGAAGGCTGATGGTGAGGATTTGGGCCGATAGTAGGTGACAGCAACATGGAGGAGGAGAGGAGTCAGTGCTCTTCAAAAGACGAGGCCATGAGAAGTGACAGGAGAGGGAGGGGGTTGGAATTGGCAGGACTTGGAGAGGAGAAGCTGAATGCCCCCAACCACTGTCAGATTCAGGGAGGAGAATGTGAGAGGAGAGGGCAGCTGCAAAATAGAGTCAGATGAAGGGATCCGGATCTCTTTGAGCCAGAAGTGGGAGGGAGCAATATATTAATAGATGGTTCTGATTATAGATGGCTCTGATGTTTTTGAAGATGGAGCGGGTGCCCCAGAGAAAGTGAGAGAAGGAGAATGGGGAATGAAGGGGATGTGTGTGAGGTTAGGAATGGTGAATTGAGAGGGGTGGGGCTGTGTCAAGGTTTTGTTCCCCCACTTTGAACTTTAGCGTCCAAAAAGTGGGGACCTGCATGGACCCTTCTAAACTTAATTCCTAGCTTAGATCTGAATAACACTGCCACCAGCAAAATATAGTGTTTGGCCACACTTTTTGTTCCCCAAAACCTTCCCTGGAACCCAAGACCCAAACCACTTGGGTCTTAAAACAAGGGAGAAATAAACCATTCCCCCTCCTCCCGCCCCCCTTCTCCCCACCAATCCCTGGTTATCAGACTCAATCCCCTTGGTTAACAAGGGGGAAAAAAATCAATCAGGTTCTTAAAAAAGAAAGCTTTTAATAAAAGAAAGAAAAGTAAAAATTATCTCTGTAAAATCAGGGTGTAAAATGCTTACAGGGTATTCAGATTCATATAGACTAGAGGGACTTCCCCCCCACACACCCAGCCTGAGATTCAAAGTTACAGCAAGCAGAGGTAAAAATCCTTCCAGCAAAATACACATTTACAAGTTAAGAAAACAAACATAAGACTAATCCATGTTTTCTAGCTAGTACTTACTATTTTGAAACATGAGAGACTGATTCAGAAAGATTGGAAAAAACCTGGGTGCACATCTGGTCCCTCTTAGCAAACAACGAACAAAACAAACAGCACAAACAAAGACTTCCCTCCACCAAGATTTGAAAGTATCTTGTCCCCTCATTGGTCCCCTGGTCAGGTGTCAGCCAGGCTCACTGAGCTTCTTAACCCTTTACAGGTAAAAGAGACATTAACCCTTAACCATCTGTTTATGACAGGCTGGTTGTGGGAGGTCGAGGCGTTGGGAATAAAAAGAGTGTGGGGGTTGAGTAAATGTCACCAAAATAGAGGGGTGTTTGGATGTGGGATCTTTGTGTGTTCTGGTTTGGAGATTGGGATGGAGGAGGAGAGGATCAGGTAGAGATGATGAAAACTGTAGAGGGGAGAGGATACCAGGATGGGGACATGGAGTCAGTGGAAAGAAGGGATGGGGAAGGACAGATGGTGTGATACAGAAGAGGGGTGTTGTGATAACAATGGGGAGTGGCAGATGGACAGGGTTTGAAAAAACCTGTTAAGGTACACTTGTATCTCTCCTAAATATTTTCTCAATCTGGAGAAACTGAGTAGCCTTAGAAGAGAGACTGGCAAAATAAAGTTCTGTATGTTACCTGACAACTCTTCATGTAATTTTTAGAAACTGCTCTGGAAACTCAGAAATCTGGCTTTCTCCCCCTTTCCCTTATGATCAACTACACAAGTTCCTCAGCAAAATAACTGAAAATTCAGTATCCCACGACAGACTTAATATGACCGTTTTGGTCCCTTCTAACTCTACAATTCTAATCATGCTACAGATCTTACTTTCATATAGCTACTTTTAGTGAGGTAGATTTCAAGTATTGTACTAATTTTCCTGATCACGTATAATTATAAAGGGCACAGTCTAATCATTTTTTTAACCCCTATTTTCTTTAGGTCAGAGACACCTGGTACTGTTGAAAGTGAAACTCTGTTCCTGGCTCGACTGAACTTCATCTGGAAAGGTTTTATCAATATGCCCTCTGTAGCAAAGTTTGTTATCAAGGCCTACCCAGTCTCTGGCTCTTTTGAGTATTTAACTGAGGTACTGTATGTTTGTTCAAACATTTATATTTACCATAAAGAATGAAAATTTAATTTAAACTGTTTATTCATTTGCTTTGTTACTTATTTGGGATCAGATAAAGGGATCATAGTTGTACTAAGCTGAAAAGTGAAGTCTGATCATTATGTTAAATAGTGTATTGGCAGGTTGACTTAGATAAGTATTTATTTAACAGTAAGTATATTTAAGCTTGCCTCAAAGGATCCCATGGTTTACCAAGATGTAAGCTTTTTTGGAGTGTTTCGGGACATTCCTGTCCTATTTTGTGTTTCTTTAAATACCTTTCCAAATACAGGAGTAGTCGTAAAGCCAATCAAAGCAAGTGAACCCAAATAATCAGAGAATTGAGGAATCAACTAGACATGTTAAGACACATTTGCTAAGCATACGTTTGGTTTTCCTTAAATTTTAAACTTATGTGAACTATTAAAATGATTGCCATACCAATCTGAGCAATAACACTTCCAGGGCTGCTCTTGGGAAGATTAAACTATCCTTACCTTGCATTGGTGCCCTTTCTTCTTCTCCGTAATGTTCATCACTCTCTCTGCAGAGTGCAGGAGAGAGGCAAGACAAAACTGACCATTGAAAGAACAGCCTCAGTGGTGTTAATGTTCTGGTTAGTGGTGAGGAAGTGCTAGGTCAGTTTTACATTAAACAGCTTTTTCTTTAAGCAAGCAAAAACCTTGTTATATGGAGGAAGAATGCCCACTGTGGTTCCTGCTGAGTATGCAGACAATTGCAATTTCTATAACACAAACTGCATCCTTTGTTCTAAGTCTGTCTGCAGTTATGGTCCGAATTCTTATACCATAATAATATAAATTGATGTTTTGTACATTTTTATTGATTAAATTTTGTCATTTTTCATTGTTATATTCTCTTCACGGTCTGAGACAGGGAAGATGATGATGGGGTTATAAAATGTTTATAACGGTAATCTTTGGGAATAAAAGTATGATCAGAGGTATCACAATGCTCTGTATTTGTGCAAGCTGAATCAGATACAGTACCCTTTTCAGCTTTATAATCAGAGTTAGATTCTCTGTTAGCATGATTACATTTACTTAGTGCAATGCAAAGCATGCAATACACTTGAGCATTAAAGGAAGATATGTTATAAAACCCCTACACAGTTTATGGCATATTAACTCCTGTGTCTCAATTTCAGTTATTTTTTCATGTTCGTTTTCATTATCTGAGTCAGATGCCACCAGCAGAAGGTTGATTTTGTTTTTTGGTGGTACAGATTGTGTAGTTTCCTCATTGGAGTGTTGCTCTTTTGAGACTTTTGAAAGCATGCTCCACGTTTCGTCCCTCTCATATTTTGAAAGGCACTTCAGATTCTTAAACCTTGAGTCAAGTGCTGTAGCTATCTTTAGAAATCTCACATTGGTACTTCCTTTGCACTTTGTCAAATCTGCAGTGAAATTGTTCTTAGAATGAACACCACATTCTGAGTCGTCATGTGAGACTGCTTGTAACATGCAATATATGGCAGAATGCGGGTAAAACAGCAGAGGACATACAGTTCTCCCCCAAGGAGTTCAGTCACAAATTTAATTAATGCATTATTTTTTTAACGAGCGTCATCAGCATGGAAGCATGTCCTTTAGAATGGTGGCCAAAGCATGAAGGAGTATACGGATATTTAGCATATCTGGCATGTAAATACTTTGCAGTGCTGGCTACAAAAGTGCCATGCAAATGCCTGTTCTCACTTTTCTGGTGACATTGTAAATAAGAAGGCGGCAGCATTATCTCTTGTATATGGAGCAAACTTGTTTGTCTTAGCGATTGGCTGAAAAAGTACTGAATGGTCTTGTAGGCTCTGAAGTTCTACGTTGTTTTGTTTTTGAGTGCAGTTATGTAACAAAAAAAAATCTACAGTTCTTTGAGTGCTTGCTCATATCGATTCCAGTTAGGTGTGTGTGTGCCGCGTGCATGCTTATCGGAAGATTTTTACCCTAGCAACACTCAGTGGGTCGGCTGGGCGCCCCCTGGAGTGGCGCCACCATGGTGCTGGATATATACCCCTGCTGACCCAACGGCCCTTCAGTTCCTTCTTACCGCCCATGTCGGTCATTGGAACAGTGGAGCGCGGCTTAGCTGACCTCCACTTCCCTAGCTACTCGTAGTTTTTCTCGTTATTTTTGTGTATATAGTTGAAATTTCTATACTTAGTTATTTTTTAGTAGTTCTTTACTTAGTGTATATAGTTAAGAGGGGTTTGGGGATTAGCCCCTTCCCCACACCCGGTGCCGGGGTCCATGCCCGGTTCACTGGGTTTCAAACCGTGCTCGGCCTGTCACAAGCCGATGCCAACAGGAGATCCTCACGACTCCTGCCTTAAGTGCCTCGGGGAATCTCACCTTGCCAATAAGTGTTGCATTTGCAAGGCCTTCAAGCCGAGGACAAAAAAGGAGCGGGACTTTCGTCTCAAACAGCTCCTGATGAAGGCAGCTCTTACTCCTCCGCCCTCGGCACCGAGCGCTGGACAATCTATGGCCAGATTGGCACCGGATCGCACAGGCACCGCTAAGACCCCTTGGCACCGACCATCTCCGGTGCCTCCTCAGCACCGTTCTCTTTCCCCTAGGATGAAGAGGCCTAGGTCTTCCGCTGCTTCTGTGCCCTCTGCGTCGCAGCCGAAGCACCTGGATAGATCGGACTGCCCGGCACCAACACCTGTCGCGACACTGACTACCTTGGCACCATCGATTCTGGTCCCGCAAGGGCCGTCGAGTCCTGTCCCTGAAAGCTCCCCGCCAAGAGCAGTGGTTGAGCTCATGATTCCCTCCACGCCGGAGACGTTCTCCACGGCGAGGGATCTCATCACAGTGACTGAGACTGCGCTACCTCAACCCCTGGCGCAAGCCTACCCTTATAAGACCACCTTCTATTGGCACCGCAGAACGGCACCGCTCACGATCGCGATCCCGCCGGCGTTCCCGGTCCCGTTGCCAATCCCGGTCCTGACGCCACTCACAGTCCCGGCACCGATCACCTCTTCGATACCGGTCGTACTCGCGGCCCAGATCAGCGTCCTGTTCGCCGGCCTGGTACTCTTGGTACCGATCCAGCTCCCGGCACTGCTCCAGACACAATGACTCTCGCAGCCAATCTAGACGCCGAGCTTTGAGATCCTGGTTGACCTCCCGGCACCGCTCCAGTCGTAGGTCCCGATCTCGTTCCTGGTACCCGTATGGCTCCCAATACTGATCCCCGGGGCCTCATAAAGCAAAAACAACCAGAGAGGGTTTTTCAGCTCCTCCATGGCTATCCTGCCACCCATCCGTGTCGTCGCAGGCGGACAGTTCATATACACAGGACCAGGACCCCAATGTGCCCACTACAATCTTCCAGGAGACCCAGGCCCAAGATCAAGGCACCCATCAGTGGTCATTCTGGATGCCTTGGGCATATCACCAGGCCCAAGGTGTACCTCCAGCCCCATCTCGCTCTGCTGAATCGGAGCACTGGGTGTCGGAGGCGACCATCAGCCTCCCCCTCCTCCCACTATGGAGGAAGTGCCAGCTCCCCCACCAGAGTCTGAGTTACCAAGGGAGCCAGAGGGCATCCAGGTCCACGAGGCCACACAGGACCCACTTGTCCCTGGCCTTTCATCTTCGTCCTCTCCTGGGCGGCGGTGGGCAAGTTTACGGAGCTAGTGCCCCAGGACTCCCGTCCGGAATTTGCAGCCCTCTTGGAGGATGGGAAAAAGGTGGTGAGAACTTCCCTTCAGGCCTCATTGGATGCAGCTGACTATGGAGCCAGGACTCTGGCCTCGGGAGTCACCATGAGGCTTATTTCATGGCTCCAAGTGTCAGGCCTCCCACCAGAACTTCAGCATACGATACAGGACCTGCCCTTTGACAGTCGAGGCCTGTTTTCTGAAAAGATGGACCCTAGGCTACAAAGCCTGAAGGACAACAGGGTTATCATGCGCTCTCTCGGCATGCACATGCCGGTGACTTAGCGCAGGCCTTTCCGTCCCCAGGTACCACCTGTACCCTCCGCCTAGACAAAGGCTGGACTTTGGTAGAAGGTGGGGTAGGGCCGGCCGTAGATGACAGTCAGGATCCCAAGGGGGCCAAAATTAAGGTCCCTCTAAACCACCTACGGGGCTAAAACCTAACTTTTGAAGTTACGCCCGAGGATGGCGTACCAGTTACGTTCCAGGATCCTTTTCCTCCTTTTTCCAACCGCCTCTCCTTTTTCCTCCCTGCGTGGTCCCTCGTAATTTCAGATCGTTGGGTCCTATGCACGGTGGAACTTGGGTACCACCTCCAGTTTATTTTGCCTCCTCCCCTTCCATCCCCCATCCTTGTCCCTCTTCAGGGACCCCTCTCATGAGCAACTCCTCTTACAAGAGGTGCAGTCGCTCCTTGCCATGGGAGCCATAGAGGAGGTACCAAACGACGAAAGGGTCAAGGGGTTTTACTCTCGCTATTTCCTAATCCCCAAGGCGAAGGGAGGTCTCAGACCTATCCTAGACCTGCGAGAACTCAACAAGTTCATGATAAAATTGAAGTTCCACATGGTATCCCTGGGGACCATCATCCCGTCCTTGGATCTCAGAGACTGGTATGCCGCCCTAGATATGAAGGATGTGTATTTTCACATGGCCATTTATCCTCCTCGCAGGCGGTACCTCCGGTTTGTGGCCAGCTGTCAGCATTTCCACTTTACGGTCCTACAATTTGGCCTCTCTACAGCCCCAAGAGTATTCGCAAAGTGCATGGCTGTAGTCGCCGCCGCCCTCCACCACCGTCGGATATGTTTTTCCATATCCGTATACGATTGGCTCATCCGAGGGACCTCAAATTCACAAGTCTCCTATCATGTGGGCATCATCAAGGACGTATTCATTCGTCTAGGCTTGATGATCAACACAGAGAAATCCACTCTGGTTCCCACACAGAGGATAGACTTGATTGGGGCCATTCTGGACTCCAGTCTCGCCAGAGCCTGCTTACCTCAGCCTCGGTTTCAGGCGATGGTAACAGTTATCCGAGGCCTGCAGAACTTCCCGACAACTTCGGCTTGCATGTGTCTCGGTCTCCTGAGTCACGTGGCTGCCTGCACCTTCGTGACCAAACACGGCAGGCTGCGCCTGCGTCCCATCCAATCTTGGCTCAACTCAGTATACCACCCAAGCAGAGACGCCATAGACATGATAGTAACCATTCCCCCGAGCATCATACGCTCCCTCGACTGGTGGCTGACGCCCTCCCTGATGTGTGCAGGGATGCCGTTCCATCCACCCCAGCCTTCTATGGCCTTGACAACGGACGCGTCATCTCTCGGCTGGGGTGCTCACCTCGGACATCTTCGCACTCAAAGCCTTTGGTCATCTCAGGAGCTGGCCTTGCACATCAGTGTCCGAGAGCTGAGAGCAGTCCGCCTTGCGTGCCAGGCGTTTCAGCAGCATTTGCAAGGCTGTTGTGTCTTAGTGTTCACAGACAGCACAGCGGCCATGTATTACATAAACAAGCAGGGAGGGATACAGTCTTCCCCCCTTTGTCAGGAAGCCATCCAACTCTGGGACTTTTGTATTGCCCACTTGATAGATCTGGTAGTGTCCTTCCTCCCAGGCATTCAGAACACTCTGGCAGATCAACTCAGCAGATCCTTCCTGTCTCTAATTCATCCGGGAGTTATCCATTCTGTTTTCTGGAAGTGGGGATTTCCCTGCATAGACCTCTTCGCTTCCCGCGAGAACAGGAAATGCCAGGTGTTCTGCTCCTTTCAAGGTCTCTCCCTGGGTTTGATCTCGGACGCCTTCCTGATACTGTGGACGGGCCAGCTGCTTTATGCCTTTCCACCGTTCCCGCTGGTTCACAGGGTTCTGCTAAAGCTCCGCGGAGACGGAGCTCGATTAATCATGATCACTCCAGCGTGGCCCAGGCAGCACTGGTACACCATGTTGCTCTATCTGTCGATAGCCAACCCAATTACCCTGCCTCTTCGCCCAGACCTCATAACTCAGGACCACGACAGACTTCACCACCCAGACTTGCAGTCCCTTCACCTCATGGCATGGCTGCTGCATGGTTAAGCCAATCAGAATTACGTTGCTCTGCCTCAGTACAACAAGTACTCCTGGGTAGCAGAAAACCTTGCACCCGGGCCACATACCTGGCCAAGTGGAAGCGCTTCTCCTGCTGGTGCGAAACACAAAACGTTACTCCTACCAAGGTCCCGATCTCCACCATCTTGGACTACCTTTGGTCTCTCAAACAGCAGGGCCTGGCAATATCATCATTGAGGGTGTACTTGGCGGCTATCTCTACCTTCCACCCAGTGGAGAGTGGCCGCTCAGTTTTCTCGCACCCTATGGTTTCTAGGTTCCTCAAGCGCTTGGGGCGCCTATACCCCCAGGTACGCCGCCCCATCCCAACCTGGGACCTCAACCTGGTTCTATCCAGACTTATGTCTGCCCCATTCGAGCCGCTAGCAACCTGCTCGCTACTATACCTATCCTGGAAAACAGCTTTTCTCGTAGCCATTACATCGGCCAGACGAGTCTCCGAGCTTCGGGCTCTCACGGTGGATGCACCGTATACTGTATTTCACAAGGACAAGGTGCAGTTGCGACCACAGCCGGCGTTCCTCCCTAAGGTGGTATCGGCCTTTCATGTCAACCAGGATATCTTCCTTCCGGTCTTCTTCCTGAAACCACACTCAACATGAAGGGAGCAACAGTTGCACTCCCTAGATGTTTGTAGAGCGCTTGCATTTTATGTCGAGCGGACAAAACCCTTTCGTAGAACGCCCCAACTCTTCGTCGCGGTGGAAGACCGAATGAAAGGCCTACCTGTCTCCTACCAGAGGATTTCATCTTGGGTGACGGCCTGCATCCGTACTTGTTATGACTTGGCTAATGTTTCCTCAAGCCACCTCACCGCACATTCTACCAGGGCCTAGGCTTCATCTGCTGCCTTCCTGGCTCGTGTACCCATCCAGGAGATATGCCGTGCAGCTACCTGGTCTTCGGTACATACCTTTGCCTCTCATTACGCTCTGGTTCAACAGTCCAGAGATGATGCAACCTTTGGCTCAGCAGTTTTGCATTCTGCAACATCTCACTCTGAAGCCACCGCCTAGGTAAGGCTTGGGAAACACCTAATTGGAATCGATATGAGCAAGCACTCGAAGAAGAAAAGATGGTTACTCACCTTTGTAACTGTTATTCTTCAAGATGTGTTGCTCATATCCATTCCAAACCTGCCCTCCTTCCCCTTTGTCGGAGTAGCCGGCAAGGAGGAACTGAAGGGCTGTTGGGTCGGCAGGAGCATATATCCAGCGCCATGGTGGTGCCACTCCAGGGGGCGCCCAGGCGACCCACCGAGTGTTGCTAGGGTAAAAATCTTCCGATGAGCGTGCATGCGGCACGCACACACCTAATTGAAATGGATATGAGCAACACATATCGAAGAACAACAGTTACAAAGGTGAGTAACCGTCTTTTGTAAGTTGCACTTTCACAACAAAGAGATTGCACTACAGTACTTATGAGGTGAATTGAAAAATACTATTTCTTTTGTTTATCATTTTACAGTGCAAATATTTGTAATAAAAACTAATATACACTTCGATTTGAATTATAACACAGAATACAATATATATGAAAATGTAGTAAAAAACATCCAAAATGTTTAATAAATTTCAATTGGTATTCTGTTTAACATTGTGATTAAAACTAATTAATTTTTTTGAATTAATCACGTGAGTTAACTGCGATCAATAGACAGCCCTACTGAAAATCTTTTATTTATATGTGGTGTTAGTGATGTATAATTACAGGTGTAGAAATATGCAAGAGGTACTTTGGATTCCATTACACATTATTGGTTTTATATTGAAAAACCCAACTCCGTGGTTTAATGGTAACTAGTTTGTTTCCCTGAAGTGGTATAACTTCTGCTGATAAACTAAATCATATGTAATATAAGCGTTTAGGAGCTAAGTTCCTCTATTATTTTTGAAATCTATTTCAGTGTGTACAGTGGGTTCAAATTGTGTATCTGCTTTTCTGACAGGATTTGCCAGATAGTATCCAAGTAGGTGGCAGGATATCACCTCACACTGTTTGGGAATATGTAGAAAAAATAAAAGCTTCAGGGACCAAGGTAAGGAAGAAGCTTATACTTTAAATTAGAAGACCTTAAATGTCTGCTGCAGTGCCAATATTGTGTATATATAATGTTTTCAAACAGTTCTCTGTTGAAAATAGTATGACTTTATGTACACAGCAAAAATTGATACATAAGGCTGCTATCCTTTCATTGCTCAAATCACTCTTGAAGACCCATTTCTACTGTGATGCTTAAATATAAATAATCCAGTTTGAGGGTAGTTGATATTTTTGTTGGGACCTAGGGTTTGGAGTTGATAGCGTATCTTATCCCTCCTTCCTACTGTTCATTTCTGGCTTGTCACTCCTCCATTCCCTCTCTCCAGTTTTCACCCAGCTGAAGTCAATACAGACATTAGTCAGGCAGTTCTGATTTGCCCTTGTGTGCGAGAAGAGACAAGGAGTTCCTCCCTCTTCTTCCCCTTTCCCATACCTGGTATTACGGTTCTTGCCTTTCCACTGTAGCAATTAATGATATATCTTAAACACTAAAAATGGTGTAGAATACATATTCTTCTTCAAGTGATTGCTCATGTGTATTCCACAGTAGGTGTGCGTGCTCGCCACGTGCACCAGTGCTGGAAGCTTTTCCCTTAGCAGTACCCATAGTGAGGGAGCCCCTCTGTGACCCCTGGAGTGGCGCCTCTATATCACGCCATAAAGGGGGCTACGCACTGTCCCCCACCCTCAGTTCCTTCTTGCTGCCAATGAAGATAGTCGGAACTTGTGCTCCAGCTTTGCTGTAGTGTCTTCCTTAGTAGTACGATCTTCAACTGTTACTAGTTTCTCCAGTTAGTAGCCTGGCTTGGGGCATGCCCCGAGTACTAAGCTTCAAGTCGTGCGACTCCTGTCACAATTCCATGCCCAGAAGCGATCCACACTCCGAGTGTCTTCACTGTCTGGGCGAGGCTCATATAAGTGAGCGTTGTAAAATCTATAAGTCCTTCAATTCCCGGACTAAACGCGAACATAAGATCCAACTCTGGGCTTTGCTGATGGAGTCGGCTCTGGCCCTGGCAGTGGCGTGCTGACTTGACCCGGCACCGGGCACCGCGTCCTCGGTGCGGAGCGAAGCCCCATCCACCAGTCAGCACCACTCCTCTGCCAAGAAGCAAGGCAAGACCCAGCGGTGCTGAGACAAGGACGGGTGAGACTGGACCCCAAGTAGATTTATGCGCCACCGTCCAGAATTGCCTATGCCCACGATTCTGTTCCAGGGCGAGAGAGGGCGAAGGGGTGATATTGGACGCGTTCCTAATCCCATGGTTGGGCCGCCTGTTCTACACCTTCCCGCCCTTCCCCCTGATAGGCAGAGTCCTACAGAAGGTAGAGGCAGATGGGGCTCGGATTATCCTCATAGCCCGAGATTGGGCCCGTCAACATTGGTACAGGACCCTCCTGCAGCTTTTAGTGGACCCCCCATCTCCCCGTGCAGGCTGCCGCTCCGATTGGACCTCCTCTCTCATGTTTCCTCCACCCCGACCTGGCCACGCTCCACTTGACAGCGTGGCTGCTCCGTGCTTGAATGAGGAGGAGAGGAGGTGTTCTGAGGATGTTAGGTCCTGCTCAAGAGCAGGAAAACGTCCACACATCGAACCTACCTGGCCAAATGGTATTGGTTCTCCAGGTAGGCGAGGGAGAGGGGTTCTTCCCCCTCCTCCACATCTGTCCAGCTTATCCTTGATTACCTACTGTCCCTTAGAACCCAAGGGCTGGCACCCTCCTCAATCAGGGTGCACCTGGTGGCCTTTTCAGCTTTCCACCCCCTGGTGCAGGGCCACGTGTTGTTTTCACACCACATGGCCTCCCAATTCCTGAAAGGGCTGGATCGGGCATTCCCTTACGCTAGACGCCCGTTCCCGTTCCGAGACTTGAACGTAGTGCTGTCCTGCCTCACAGGGCCTCCATTTGAGCCCTTGGCAACATGTTCTTGGTCCCACTTATCGTGTAAAGTGGCGTTCCTGGTAACTATAACCTCAGCCCGCCGGGTCTCAGAGCTTAGGGCCCTGACCTCTGAACCCATGTATACGGTCTTCCATAGGGATAAGGT
Organism: Chelonoidis abingdonii; assembly: GCF_003597395.2. NCBI lineage: Eukaryota > Metazoa > Chordata > Testudines > Testudinidae > Chelonoidis > Chelonoidis abingdonii. The sequence continues at coordinate 52,387,146 of NC_133771.1, forward strand.
CCAGCTCCGCCTGCACCCAGCTTTTCTGCCGAAGGTAGTCTTGGCTTTTCACATGGATCATGACATCTTCCTCCTCGTCCTCTGTCCTAAGCGCCATGCCTCTAATGAGGAGTGACGCCTGCACATGCTAGATGTGCGCAGAGCACTGGCTTTTTACTTAGACCGAACCAGGCCATTCCTTAAATCCCCTTAGCTTTTCATTTCTTCTGCCGAGCGCATGATGAGGCGACCGGTATCCACCCAGCGGATCTCCCGCTGGATCACCTCATGCGTACGCACTTGTTACGACCTGGCAGAGGTTCCCCTGCATCTTGTAGCGAAGGCTCATTCAACGAGAGCTCAGGCCTCGTCTGCTGCCTACGTAGATCATGTCCCTATTCAGGACATCTGCAGGGCTGCTACGTGGTCCTCTTTTCATTGCACTATGCGATCATCTCCCACACGCAGGGTGATGCCGGGTTTGGTAGGGTGGTGCTCCGCCGTCGTAACCCTTAAACTCCTACCTGCCTCCATCAGGTATAGCTTGGAGTCATCTACTGTGGAATACACATGAGCAATCACTCAAAGGACAGTTACCTGTTCCGTAACTGGCATTCTTCGAGATGTGTTGTTCAGTTGTATTCCACATCCCGCCCTCCTTCCCCTCTGTCAGAGTTGTCTGGCAAGAAGGAACTGAGGGTGTGGGGGGGAAGCGCGCAGCCCCCTTTATGGCATGATATAGCGGCGCGACTCCAGGGGTCGCAACGGGGCCCCCCCACTACGGGAAAGGAAAAACTAAGGGAAAAACTTCCAGCACCGGTGCACGTGGCGAGCCCGCACACCTACTGTGGAATACACCTTAGCAACACATCTCGAAGAACGCCAGTTACGGAACAAGTAACTGTCCTTTGCTAAGGAGTGTTGGTAGAATAAAATACGAAATGTTCAAAATTTGGCATGCCTTCTGAAAAAGCTGGTATACAAGAATCAGCAGACAGAGAAAATATTTTATTTTTTGTCATGTACAATCAGTAATTTTTTTTTCTGGAAGCTTCTCATTCTGTTTTCTCTTAATGCTTCAGAGAGACTTTCCTCTGCTGTCTCCTACTCTTCTGTCTCTCTATTTTGTCATCTCTTTTTCTAGTCAGTTGTTTCCCCTTTTCTGTGGATTGTATATTTACTTGAAGACCAAGTACTATTAAAATTTACTTTAAAAAACACAATTTGTAAACACTTCATACTACTTTTTTTCCTTTTTAAACAGGAAATTTGTGTAGTTCGCTTTACCCCGGTAACTGAAGAGGATCAGATTTCTTATGCTTTGCTGTTTGCATACTTCAGCAGCAGGAAGCGTTATGGTGTAGCTGCCAATAACATGAAGCAAGTGAAGGATTTGTATCTTATCCCTTTAGGTGCCTCAGACAAAATTCCACATCATCTTGTACCTTTTGATGGACCTGGTAAGTACAATACAGAGCTTGGAAATTTACATATAGTGGCACCTCCCCCATGAATGAAATATGAAATGTACCTGAAAATTAAAGTTTAACTTTTTAAGTCATAACAGTGTTTTTGAGCAAACTGAGTATTGCGCATCTTATTCGGATAAAACATTACTGATCATCCTGGTGTTATGAGAATCTTCTGTAACAGATTGGAAACCAGTTTCCAACCCATAAAATTATTTGGCTTGTGATTAATGTTTAACCCACACTGCTACGTGGCAGGGGATAGAGGGAAAGGTGAGAGAGAGTCTGATATTTAGTACAGCTCAGTGAATAGAGTGGTGCAAGTGACTTCTGGAAGAGGTTTGTTCACATTCACACTGATTTATTTTCATGGATGCTGTCATGCAGATAAACCATAAATTGAGTCAAAAAAACCCTTTTTAGTTAAACCAGGGCTAGTTTCTTGTTTAGACAAAGGCTTTAGGTGAGGGAAGTGCAGCTTGAAGAAGTGAACCCATAATGTGTAGGCATTGTGAAGTCATGTCTCTGGTTCCTTGGTCCTGCTTGGGGCCAACAGTAATATGAATCTGGGGCAGCTTTTATAGATACTGAGGATTCTGGATTGTGGGGAGGAAAACTCACCCATGTGTGCACCTTTGGTGCTCAAGTCCATTGCAGTGGTGGTCTGTTAAGTCTTGTTGAAAGTCTCTGGGTAAGGATAAAATGGGTAAAAAAAACAAGGGTGATGTCATAGTAGAACAAGAGGTGGATGAGGCTTTAAAAAAAAAAAATCATAACAAAATCATCCAAAGCACAGGACTTGGTGGTGATGCGGGACTTCAGCTACCCAGACATCTGTTGGAAAAGTAATACAGCAGGGCACAGATTATCCAATAAATTCTTGGAATATATTGGAGACAATTTTTTATTTCAGAAGGTGAAGAAAGCTCCTAGGTGAGAGGCTGTTCTAGATTTGATTTTGACAAATAGAGAGGAACTGGTTGACAATTTGAAAGTAGAAGGAAGCTTGGGTGAAAGTGATCATGAAATGATAGAATTCATGATCCTAAGGAATGGTAGGAGGAAAAACAGTGCAATAAAGACAATGGATTTCAAGAAGGCAGCCTTCAGCAAACTCAGGTAGTGGGTAGGTAGGATCCCATGGGAAGGAGGTCTAAGGGGAAAAACAGTTCAAGAGAGTTGACAGTTGTTCAAAGAGACATTTTTAAGGGCACAAGAGCAAACTCTCCCATTGCATACGAAAGATAGGATGTATGGCAAGAGACCACCGTGGCTTAACCAGGTTATCTTCAGTGATCTAAAGCTCAATAAGAGACCTACAAAAAGTGGAAACTAGGCTAAATTATAATGGATGAATATAAACAAACAACACAAGCATGTAGGGACAAAATTAGAGAGACCAAGGCACAAAATAACATTAAACTAGCTAGAGACATAAAAGGTAACAAGAAAACATTAGAAGCAAGAGGAAAACCGAGGACAGGGTAGGCCCATTACTCGATGTAGGGGGGAAACAATAACAGAAAATGTGGAAATGGCAAAAGTGCTAAATGACTTTTTTGTTTGTTTTCACCAAAAATGTTAGTAGCGATTGGACATCTAATATAGTGAACGCCAGTGAAAATAAGGTAGGATCTGAGGCTAAAATAGGGAAAGAACAAGTTAAAAATTACTTAGATAAGTGTCTTCAAGTTGGCAGGGCCTGATGAAATACATCTTAGAATACTCAAGGAGCTGACTGAGTCGATACTTGAATCATTAATGATTATCTTTGAAAACTAATGGAAGACGGGATAGATTCCAGAGGACTGTAAAAGGGCAACTATAGTGCCAATATGTAAAGAGAGAAATAAGGACAACCTGGGAAATTACAGACTAGTCAGCTTAACTTCAATACCCAGAAAGGTAATGGAGCAAATAATTAACCATTTTGCAAACATCTAGAAGATAATAAGGTGATAGGTAACAATCGGCATAGATTTGTCAAGAACAAATTGTATCATACCAACCTAGTAGCTTTCTTTGACAAGGTAACAAGCCTTGTGGATAGGGGGAAAGCAGTAGATGTGATCTATCTTAACTTTAGTAAGGCTTCTGATACTGTCTCACATGCCCTTCTCATAAACAAACTAGGGAAATACAACCTAGATGGAACTACTACAAGGTGGGTGCATAACTGGTTGGAAAAGTGTTCTAGAGAATAATCATCAGTGATTCACAGTCCAGCTGGAAGGGCATATTGAGTGGGATCCTGCAGGAATCAGTCCTGGGTTTGGTTCTGTTTAATAGCTTCATCAATTACTTAGATAACGGCAGAGAGAAGACGCTTATAAAGTTTGTGGATGGTACTGAGCTAGAAAAGGTTGCAAGTGCTTTGGTGGATAGGATTCAAATTCAAACTGATCTGGACAAACTGGAGAAATGGTCTGAAGTAAATAGGATGAAATTTAGTAAGGACAAATGCAAAGTACTCCACTTAGACGGGAACAATCAGTTGTGCGCACACAAAATAGGAAATGACTGCCTAGGAAGGAGTACTGTAGAAAGTGATCTAGGGGTCATAGCGGATCACAAGCTAATTGAGAGTAAACAGTGTAGTACTGTTGCAAAAAATTCTGTAAACATGTAAACATAATTCTGGGAAGTATTAGCAGGAGTGTTGTAAGCATGATGTGGTAAGTAATTCTTCTGCTCTGCTCTGTGCTGATAAGGCCTCACTCGGGAGTATTATTTCCAGTTCTGAAGATCACATTTTAGGAAAGATGTGGACACATTGGAGAAAGTCCAGAGGAAAGCAGCAAAAATGATTAAAGCTCTAGAAAACATGACCCATGAGGAAAGATTGAAAAAAAATGGGTTTGTTTAGTCTGGAGAAGAGAAGACCGAGTGGAGACAACAGTTTTCAAGTACATAAAAGGTTTTTATAATGAGGAGGGAGAAATTTTTTTTTTCTCTTTAATCTCTGAGGATAGGACAAGAAGCAATGGGTTTAAATTACAGTAAGGGAGGTTTAGGGTGGACATTAGGAAAGACTTCCTAACTATCAAGGTAGTTAAGCACTGGAATAAATTGCCTAGGGAATCACTGTCATTGGAGCTTTTTAAGAGCAGGTTAGACAAACACTTGTCGGGGTTGTCTAGATAATACTTAGTCCTGCCATGAGTGCAGGGCACTGAACTAAAAGACCTCTCGAGGTCCATTCTAGTCCTACGAGTCTATGATTCTCTGTTCCCATTTCGGGAAATGATTGTGGGGTGTAGAATGTTCAGTAGAACAGCTAGCACTCTTCCCTTTAACGTCTATTTGTTTCAGTTCTTTATTCTGGCAGTTAATATTGTGAATCCCTACACATACAAAAATCTGAATAAACTTCAGTTGAATCATTATTATTTTAAGTGAAACTTATGAGAAATTATATGCTAAAAAAAATCACAGTTAGCACTTGTATACGTGAATATTAGTTACAGATGACAAGCTGTATACTTACATTTTGCATTCCAAGTCAAGCATTTGAAATTTTTACTTTTTTACATAGCAGCAAGGCTTAGCCAGCCTAAAAATATATACTTATATTCTTTATGGTAAGACTTGTTCGTGTAGAGCTGCGTTTTTTAGGCTGAACAACCTTGACATTGACCCTTTGAAAATTATGTATTTGTTATGCTATTTTTATATTCAGTTTTCTTCGTAATGAAAACATTGATGTTCCAACCAGACCTGCTTTTGCTTGGCCTTTTTGATTATGCTGGAGCCCTGGAAAGGGGAGTTTGTGCCACCAAAGGATTGCTTCCACTTTGAGTTGGGGGAAAACCCAAGTAACTAGTTAAGGTGGCTTTTATATCCCCTTTCTGCTGTAGTGGGGCTGGGAATGTAGACCAAGATATTTGAGTGTTGTTCATTTTTATTTTTAAAGGATTTCCCTGGGCTAAATTCATTTAAATATGAGGGCTAGAAATTGACAGTGTTTGTGTTTTGATTGTGAAATAGCCATTACCTATATTTAAGCCAGTCCTTCTGGATATCAAGATTATTTATGCTCATTTTAGGTATATTTTAAAATATCCCAAATTAAACCTTTTGCTATGTTTTAATATGATACATTGTTCTGCAGAGTTGATGGTAAGCTTGCATTATCATTGCCCATATGGTTGACTCAGATCGCTAAAAGGAGACCTCCATTTTTAAGGGAACCTAAGTTATCCCAAACAAACTACCTGATGGGCAGAATTTGCCTCCTGTGAGGCAATGGCATGAAAATGAGATGTACTGCTTGAGCAGCTGTCTGGTTGCCTTAAGCCTTTGAAACACACAGTACCTTTAGGTACGGGAGAGAGCATACTGGGAAGCAGTCCTTGCTATATCGTTGAAGAAGTATAACTAATTTTTCAAATAGAACAGATCTCTTGGGTGAGGGGGGCTGATGGGACCCAAAAAATACTATAGACATATGATAGGTTATTCTTTTATTAAAATGATTCTCCAGATAAATGTATTTCATTTATTAATTGCTTTTATGATTTTACATAGGGATTGAAATACATCGACCAAATCTGTTGCTGGGTTTGATAATTCGCCAAAAAATGAAGAGACAGATTAGTGCTAGCACTAGCCTTGTGGATGAAATCCCTGAAAATGCCCCGAGTAACTTGCCGCCAGAAAAAAAAAGCAAACTGAGCAAGACTGAAGTCTCTAGTACTGAAGTAGTAGTAGAAGAGGAGGAGGAAGAAAATGATTTTTTTAATTCCTTCACAACTGTGTTACATAAGCAGAGAAATAAGCCTCAGCAATCTAATACAGAAGAAATGCCAGCAGTTATTGAACCTGTAGTAGAAAGCATCAAACATGAGCCACCAAAGCCACTGAGATTTCTTCCTGGAGTTCTCGTTGGATGGGAAAATCAGTCTTCTACTCTTGAACTAGCAAATAAACCACTGCCTGTAGATGATATTCTTCAAAGTCTTTTGGGTACTACAGGACAGATATATGAACACCATCAGTCAGTGGTGGACCAGTGTGCTAGTCAAGAAATACCTTTATTTGCTGAACAGACAAGCTTAGAAGAAGAAAAAATGAATGTTGCTGAAGAAACTGCTGATGAAGTTATAGAAACTAAGACTAAACTAGATGATTCACAAGAATCCACTGATGTTACAGTAACAATGGACACACCAGTTGCAGGGACCTCATGTTCTGCAGGAACTGTAGGAACTCTGATAAGTTTAAGCCTTAAGGGAAAACCACCAGATGTTTCTACAGAAGCATTTTTAGCAAACTTATCTGTTCAGTCACAGAGCAAGGAAACTGAGGAGTGTAAAGAAAATGATCCAAAGTGGCAGCTGTATGACACAGAGAATGTTTTGCAAGAAAGCAAAAGGACCACAAATTCTAGTTTCTCTTCTTCCTTATCAAATGCAGGTAAAGGAAGTGGTGATAACAGTGTTAACATAGGTTCTTCTGAAAGTATGATTGCTAATACTTCCAAATCTCCACAGTTTATTAATCTTAAAAGGGACCCAAGACAAGCAGCTGGACGAAGCCAACAGATTAATGCTTCAGAAAATAAGGAAGGGGACACTAACAGAAATGAAGAAAGACAAAATATACAGTCAGACATCTCTGGAAGTGAGCAAATGGAGATAGAGAATAAGCAGTCGGGAGAAAAGGGCTTAAATGTGTATCAAAGTGGTAGTCAGACATCTGAGATGCAGTGTACCTCTGCTCCAACTAAAACAGATAATGTATGTGCTTCACAAACGGAAGAGACAAAACACTTACAGGAAGATACACCGATGAAAAATATTGAAACAGTGCACTCATTTAGAAGAGGACCAGCAACAACCTCATCTCATTTTGAGAAAGAAAATTCTTCTCATTCTGAATTCACTTCCAAAGTCCCCAGCCCAGTTATGAGTGGAAACTTCCCACCAGTTAGACCTCAGCAGCACAATTTTCAGCATCTTAAATCTAATCTACCTGGATTTCAGTTTCAAACACTTTCACCTCCTAACTTCCCCCCCCAGAACAGCCCCATGTTTGGATTTCCTCCTCATTTACCACCTCCACTTCTTCCTCCTCCAGGTTTTGGTTTCGCTCAAAATCCTATGATGCCATGGCCACCTGTTGTTCATTTGTCAGGTCAGCCACCGCATTATGTTGGACCCATTGTGCAAGGGCCATTGCTGGCTCATAAACAATCAAGATTTCCAGGTCCAGAAAACTTTTATCAGAGTAAAGACAATAAAAGACCAGAAAGACGTCATAGTGACCCTTGGGGCAGACAAGAACAACATTTAGAGAGAGGGTTCAGTAGGGGAAAAAGTGATCAGCATAGACAAAGATTTTATAGTGAATCCCACCACCTAAAGAAAGACAGACATGAAAAAGAGTGGAACAGTGAAAAATACTGGGAACAGGATTCTGAAAGGAATAGACGGAAAGACAGAAATCAGGAAAAAGAGAGAGAGAAAAAAAGCAGAGAGGAAGGACACAGAGACAAAGAGAGGTTACGACTGTCACACAATGATAGGGGATCTGATGCAAAATCCTCCAGGGAGAGTAGAAATCCAGAAAAAAAGATAGATAAACCTAAAAGTGAAGAACATTCTCATGAAAAGGATAAAGAGAGGGAGAAAAGTAGGGAGAGACATAGAGAACGAGAAAGTGAAAAGAACAGAGACAGACATCACAAAGACAGGGACCACAATGACAGAGCTAAAAGCAAAAGGTAAAAAAAGGCAGGCAGTCTTTCAAAATCCTATTTAAATAATTGTTAGTTGTGTCCTAAAGTTTTGTAAAAATGCCTGCTAGGATTGTGCCATCTTTTTTTATTCATTGTTGGTGTTTTGCAAAAACAAGTCTGTGTTTTGGTACAAAGCTGTGTACCAATACTCATCTTTTTACATTATACCAACTATTCCTAGAAATAGGAGTTTAATATTTTTCAGAATTTTACATTGCTGTATATTCAAAATTTTAAAGATTTCTTTTATTAATATGCAATAAAGGCTTAGAAATTTCTTAGTTGATGAAGTTGGCTTTAGTCAAGTATGCATTATAGTTGCTGCCTTTGGTAATTTGTGCTCTCTTCTGTTTTAAGATGCTCCAGTAAATTTAAAAGTGAATTTCAAATAATAGCCTTGTTTTTAAATTGCACTGTTTTTGAGGACTGTAGCAGAGTCTTAGTAACCCTTATACATTACAACACAAAATACAGCATATGTTGAGTGGTGTGAAGTTTTTTTAATGATTCACTAATACAATAAAAATTCAGCAGTATTTCCAGTAGTTATCAAGTATTTCTCAAGCATCTGAAGCAGTTTGTGACCAGAAATTAGAAGGCTGAGCTGTCCAAATGTTATTGCTTTAAACTGCACTTGTTTTAATAAGAACATTTTTTAAACTATATTCTTTAAACTATGATTTGTTACTAGTCAGTTAATTTTCCCATAATTTTTCATGCTTCAAAAACTTGAATACCTAAGCTTGTACATTATCTTGTGTTTTGCTATCCTTTTTACTGTAAAATGTAAATATTTTAAGGGATATTTTGATTCTAAAAATGATAAAACTTTCTCACATACTTTGTGTGTTTGATTTCATAGGTATGAAGCAGTAGACTAAACCAATATAACAAACAAGATGTAGAATGACTCTTGTAGCTTTGTTTTACACTTCATGACTAGTGATTTTATTTTGACCATGTCAGGGCTTTTAATAAACAGAGCAGTTCAGATTTTATCGTGACTGGCATCCACTGATACTTTTTTTTAAAACCAAAATATTACTGTCTCTTATACTTCCTAAAAAAAAGAAAAAATCCAGTATATTGCGCATTTTGTTTAATCTGCTTTTGAAAAACAAATACTCTACCATTAGATTATTCTGTCCATCACACTGTTTTGCAGAATTTGGTCTAATTATTTTTACTTAAGAATATTGTGTATAAAGAAGTTTGAATACATTGCCTTACCTATGAACACAGCTTTTTGCACTTTGGTGTAGAATAAACCTCTTCTTTCCAATAACAGATATGTGATTAAAAGACAATGATTGTTAACTTTTTAAATTGGTCATATATTTAAAAGTAGCATATTTGCAGACATTGCACATAGCTTTACAGACAAATTAAATAAGGTTAACATTAAAAATGTTTTATACCAAATAAAGATGGTGGTAGCTTTTATTGTATAATTATTCCTAGGCCAATAGTCTGAAGATTCACAAAACAGTTTCTCAACTAAATTAGAAACTGAAAGCCATAGTTAAAACCTTAATTTAAAAATCCTACATGGCCTATGGTCTACAGGATTCAAACCATTCTGTTCAAAATTGGTTCAATAATTGAAGTGGTGGTTGGGCTGTTAATTCCATGGGTGGTAATGAATTGCAAGCATTGTGATGATGCTTAGCATTTCAGCAAATTGGGTTCTCTTGGCAAAGAAATCTAAGTTTAAATATCCTTTTCCTTTGGAGGTCTATATGCATAATACCATTCCTTTATATTCATTTTTGAAGTAGGTAATGTGCTTATTAGATTTATATTCTGATTTAAAGTGGTGACGTTGTTTATGGAATTGCAATTTACATAATTTCAATATCTGTACTAGATGTCTATTCTATAGGCTTTCTTTTAATCTGCCTATTAGTAGTCTTCTTCCCAATCTGCTGGTACTAACAAGCCACCTCATATTCTGTTTGTATCATAAAAATAATTCAGTACCAGTGAAACTGAACTGCTACTCTTAAAAAAAATTAGCATGCCTAATTATGTTAGGATCGTTTGCTTGAAAAGGTAATTTGCGGACATGATAGCTTGGCCCATGCTGCATCACACTGTCAAAAACTTGCTAAGTGGATATGGTGTAACAATGGTGTCCAACATGTGGCTCTCAATTGTGGCTTTCAAAGACACCTGTGTTAAGAACATTTTAGTTGATGACAACTGGGAAATCTGTTCCCAGAGTCCTGCCCTTCAGTTACTAAACTGAAGTGTTTGAATACATCTCATCACTATAGAGCAGTACTGTAGGGTGCTGCCTCCCCAGTTTGCCTCCCATATTCTCCCCTGTAGCCATGGGAGTTCCTCGGGTGTGAGCTGGGGGTGTTGTGAGCAGCTGTTAACTGTTCCCCTGCTGCATCACATGGTGGGAGAAGGGGAAGGAGTAACTGGTTACTTCATTGTCTGGCTAGCTGCTAGGCTGTGGGAGACTTGGGGAAGAGAGCAGGATAGATGGCTCCCTTCCCCTCCCACCAAGAGGTAGCCTGGGAAAAGGAGGAAAAAGGAATAGCTGAGAACCGATAACCTTCCTAATATACCTGTTACTTCTCCCTGCTTCTTGGCACCAGTTATCCTAGTAGGCTTCTTTAACTTGCTAAATGGCAACAGTCCATTGGGGGGTAGCTGGAAAGCAATATTCTTCAGCTACTCTTCTATTTCTGATATGTCTACTGGGAAGAGCGAGGCACAGGAACCTCTGTGCTCATTGAGGACAATCTTACACTGGAGAAATCTCCAGCAAAGGACTTGTGAGCAATTTCCGCTTCCTTTGCATTGTCTGAACAGCATAAAGAAGTGGACCAAGCAAGTGTCTGTCCCACAGTATTGACTGTTGTCCCTTAATATTTAAGAAATAGTTTGATGAACTAAGGGAGATATTGCTGCTTTATATGTATCCTGAAATGGGCCTGGAATTTTGACGTTTCACTGGGTACTTCAGATAGATTTAAATTATTTATATTGTCTCGTTAGAAAGCATCCAGCCTTTTACTTACTTGATTCTTGCTGAGTAGCAGGTTTTGTATCTTGAAATAAATCCATGTAATGTCTCTTCTCTGCAGTTGAGTACACTATGTATATATGTATGTGTGTATATATATATATAGTTAATTCCTAATATGAGAAGAGAGCTTGATCTTGAGCTGTAATAAAAGGGAAGAAGGTAGAAATCCACCACTTTTGTTTTGATGTAAATATTTTATTTATACAGTAAATTAATAGCAGTCGATTGAAATGAAAAATTTAAATAGCATTGGAGGCCATATTATAACTGAGCACATTAAATATAACACAAGTATCTTTGTTTTATTTCTTGTTTGTTAAAGTACTGATCATTAAAGTAATGATAACTAGGCATTTGCAAAATGAATTAAACTTGTTTACTTTGCTTAAAAGTGTTTTATCTGTGGTTGAGGTTTTAAGCTGACTCGAGGATTGAACTTCAGTGGGAGATCTGTGGCTATATCCCCTAGACATCTTGGAAAATCTCAACCTACACTGAAGGAAAACTCCAGTGTTTTCCTATGAAACACTGTATGTGCATGAGGTTATTCTACAAATGCTGACTTTTTCATGCTTTACAAGCAATTTGTAAGAGAAACTAAGACTTGGATAAACTTTTTGATCTTAAAATAAATGGGAAAAGTACTGGATTCTGGATGATAGTAGACAGATTTGTGTGTGTGTAAATAAAACTCTGGCAAATGTAGTTAATTTTCTGTATACTATTGCCAGTTGATTTCCAGGAATTCCAGGTAAAACTAGGCAACCTGTACTCCATCACCCTCCCTGAGAATTGGTTTCTGATGTCTGCCTTTCTATTTCTTTACTAATACAGTGTACTTGAGAATGCTAGGCTAAAGAAGCTGGAAAGGAGGCCATTAATTTAAACATTTCTCAGGGCATTTATTCTTGTAAACTATCACTTTCAGAGTACAAAACTGTCTCAGGCAAAATAAATCTATAAAATCAAAGTTTCCTGTTTTCAAAACAGTAACTAGAAATGAGATTAGTATCATAAGTAAATTTGACCATTTTTCATCTGTGCTATTCATCCAACTATATAAAAAGTTTGGTAGTTTATAGTAGCAAGCAAGTAGTTACAGCGTGTGCGTAATACTATTAAGCGTGTTACTAAAAAGGAGTCTTATTCTAATATTACTAGCCAATAGACAGGGTGGAGTATAAACCTACTCATCTGTTCATGTGGGGGGTTTTTAGCCGTAATTTTTTTCAGTTAATCCCTATCTCCATCATAAACATTGTAGCCTTCTGCCTTAATTAATTGGATTGTTTTAGAATCTTGAAAGAGTACAACGTCTTTAATTTTACCAACTAGCTGCTGACTAAAAAGCCCTGAAGTGACTGTGTTTACTTTTCTGCCAAGTTCAAACCCACCAAAATAGCAAATGCCTCCATAGTTTAGAGCAATGTATTTTCTTTGTGGATCAATATCTTCAAAGAGAACCAGATATTCATCAAGGTACACTTTAACAGAAGTCTGGTTTTGAGCTATGGTGACAAAATGCCATCTCTGGCAACAAAGGGAATGTTTACTGTGAATTAAAGGTACAGAGATTTTTTCCCCAAGATTAACCACAACTTTTAAGGTCCCATTAGTAAGACCAACTGCAAGGAAATCATTGTCTTCATTTTCAGCTTTTCCCATCCATAAAATTAAGCCTTCACTCTGACTGGTAGTAAAATTTAGAGATACACTGGTAAATCTGAGATCTCTCTGTCCATAATGAGGATCCGTGTATTTGATGTATGAATTACCTGCAAATTTCGCAGTAGAAAATGAGATTTCATTGTCACAGTATCTACCCGACCATCCTAGTGTACATGCACAACTGTATGAAAATAAAATGGGATCAGGAATACAAAGAGCCTGGTGCAGACAACCATTATGTGAACAGTAAACAGATTGTTCACACGTGTTCCCTGTCCAGGGTTGAGAACAAAAGCAAGAAAAGCCTGAGTTTTGAACTTGACATTTACCATTATTTTTGCACACTGTGTACCCACAAACCGTTCCATCACAGTCACCTACATTGGAACCATCTTTAGGATCTGCCTCGGTGAGTTTTAGTTCTCTGTGGTTTATAATAATTTCTCGTATACACCCACTGAAACCTATAGGTTCATTCTCTATTGCCATTGAATTGACAAGATTTAAGGATGACACTCCTCCGACATAGAAATCTGTGTTTATGTCGAGGGCAGTCATTCCAGCACTGGCTTTCTGGGTAATGTTGATGCCATCCAGATCCAGGTAACCTTCATTACCTATTCTTCCTGCTTTAAGGAAATGCCATGTACTTCCATTTGTACATACGTTTTGAAGAGACTGTAAGATGACTATCTTGTCACCAAGGCTGTAGCGTAGTTGTACAAATCCATTTACTAAGGATATACATAGAAAGTCACCTGTGGAAATAAATTAACTTGATGTCAGATAGATTTTACTTTGAGATGGTTTAGGTAGCAACTCATATAGTTAAGGTGTCCTGACACTTCATTTTAATACCCTCTTTTCAGTTGCTTGTAACTTTACCAGACTCAAACTATTCAAGCTGAAATTTCCATGTTGGGTGTGTGCCTCAGTCAGCATTTAAAAAAAATACATGTATTTCAGCTTTTCTGAGAATAAGATTAGGGAAAATATATTTTTTTCCCTGTGTTAAAGTCTTACAACTGCTTGAGAAGCTCTATTGCCACACTCTGGAGCAGGAATTTGAAATTTGGCAAGGTGGAAGGGGGGATTGGAAAAAGATTGCCCTCTTATCCACAATACATGTTGTGCAGTCCCTGAAAAACTATCCAAGTTATAAATCCCAGAAAAATTTGAATTTAAAAATGCTCAGCAGAGGCTTGCTAGAATTTAGTAGCTAAATTCCCTGAAGATTCTGTCTTCACTGACTGAACGTGCCTTAGCCCTTTCTGTCTGCAACCAGGTTGTGCATGTACTTACTATCCCCGGCACACCTGAACATGCCTCATCCAAGGGGTTCAAGTCCCTTACAGTTGCTTCTCCCTGGGATGCTGTGGCACCAGGCATAGGGACTGAGGAGGGAGACATGCTCCCTCATGTTTCTGCTACATCCAGGCAGCATGGAGGAGGAGGAAAAGAAACAGCCTGAGTTGAAAGCAGAGAGGTGAAGAACACGTGTAGAGGAGGGTGAAGAGATGGAGAACAGCAGTTGTGTTAGCAGCAGGAGCCAGGACTGGGAGGACAAGGGCAGAAGACAGGAGTGGGGCATAGTTGCTAAGGTAAGGAGCTGGGGATGGGGATGGGGGAATAGAAGTAGGGAGGGGAGAACATGGGCAGGAACTGAGGTGGGGGACAAGAGAAGAAACAGCAGCACTGCTTATTCTGTTTGTGGGATGAGGCAGGAAAATAGTGTGTGATCATGCAATTAAGGACTATCATGCACACAATGTGGGGAGGGGGGGCAAATTAAGGCTGGAAAGGTAACCTTAACACTTGCATTTCCTAACATTTGAGTGCTTGACTTTGCAACTTAATTTTCTTTTAATGTAGTTTTTCTTGTCTGTAATAGATATAAATGACAATGCTATCAAACAGGCGCTTTTCCCCTCTGTAGCCTTTTATCAGTAAAACTGACATTAAAATGTAAGAAAATTAAATATGGTATTTTTTTTATTGTGATTCATCATGCTTAAAAATGAAATCACCTACCAGTGGTGAGTTCATTAGGATTAAATTCATGAATGACAAATTTCTCAGGGAAACTCAGTCTAACTCTTGTTACTTTATTTTGAGTAGATCACATGCATCCCAGAAGAACTGTATTGACTTTAATGGAGTTACAAAGGGGCTGAATTTGGTTTTATAAGTGTTCAGCAAATGAGGCAGAGTTTCACCATCTCCGTGATGGAACATTTCATATAGCTGAGAGTGTGCAGAACATGTTATACAAGTGCAGTTTGAGAGAGAGGTGAATTACTTTACTTACCATGTGCAAGAATAGAATGTGTTTAAATCTGATGGTTCATTGTATGTTGATTGATACCAGTCTCACCAAATCTTTCCCGTAAACACACGTCATTTTAAATCAAATGTGAGAATATTAACTCCTCGGGGGTTAACTGATCAGTAGAGCGTCCACTGCAGTATCTCCCTGCCAGCTCCTCTGCCCCTTAAAGGTCTAGCAGAGTGATCAAAAAAGCACCAAGTGGTTTTCTATATATAAGGCAACTTTCCTAGGCTCAGCAGATGAGTTGTATCAAGCCATCTGTCCATAACTCTTAAATCCCAGAACTACAAGTCGGACAGGAGGGTGTGGTACCTAACCTACTGAAGCAGCTGCCACACCAGCAGGGGAAAAATGGACCAGGCACGCCGGTGCAGAGCTGAGTAAGGCTCCAGAAGCAAGGAGGATCCTGAGCATTTGAGTTGATGGATAAGTCCCAGGGGATCCCTTCAAAACAGCCCTCCGTCCCCCAGTTTTAAAGTGGGTCCTGAACACACTGGGGAAAGAAACGGGGCTTCTAATCAACCTCCCTCCTTCCCAAGGTGACTAGGAGGGCGCTGATATTGAGTTCTCTCCTCCCAGGAGGAATGGGACCCAGTGTGGGAGGATTCAGAGACAGACCTCTCAAGAGGACTACAGGCCCTAAAGAAGATAAGTCTTATAAGACTTCATGAAAGCTATGCTCCCAAAGCCTGCAAAAAGGGTTAAATAAAAAAGCCTAAATATTGAAAGAAAAAGCAGAAAAACTCCAGGAGCTGAGTTCTCTTCCCTCTCATCCACTGAGGAGGGTGAGTTGTCTGGCTCTGAAACTTGACAAGGTTCCTGAGAATGAGTTTCAGTGTAAATTTCTCCCCTCAAAATCCTCTCATGAGGCTGCAGTTACTCCTTTATTCCTCATTTGATGAAGTGATTAGGGATGAATGGAACAAGTCTGACAAGGACAAGCACATTAACAAGAGTGTCCTCAGGCTTTGTGACATTCAAGAACCAAAGGGTTCTATTGCTGAGCTACCGAAGATGGATGCTGCTGCAGCATCCCTCACCAGGGTTATGGTTATTCCCTCAGAAGGATACCCTGTGGGTAGAAAGATGCAGGCCACTCTCAAAAAAGGGCTTCAAAGCCTTCTCAGCCACTTTCCTAGCATCCCTGGCTGTTATCTGGATATGGGAATGATAGTGTTCCTTCAGATGAAAGGTTCTCTGGGTTCCCTTCCATCTTTTTCATCTTACAGAAATTCATGGGGGGATATTAGAACCATTTGCAATCTCAGAAGGCTCAACAAGTGGTTGAAGAAAATGAAGTTTTGGAAGGAGACCCTAGCATCTAAGATGTCTTCTCTGTCATGGGGGTACTTCAGTAGATTTAGCAGACGCATATCTCCTTATCCCTATCAGACTGTGCTGTCACAGACTTCTGAGGTTCATGTACAGCAGGAAACCTTATTAGTACCTAACATTCCCATTTGGCCTGCCTCTGGCCCCCCAGGGTATTTACTAAAATGCTGGTGGTGATAATAGCCAGACTTGAGTAGCGGGGAGCTCACCTTCAGTCGTTCCTGCACAACATCCTGATCAGAGCTCCATCACAGCACTGCATAGGGCCATGTCTTGCACATTGAATCTCCTTCAGATTCATGGTTTCTTCATTAGCGGGAAAAAACGTTATCTGGTTCCATTCAGGAATTTATTTTCTTGCTCCTGAGCTGCCTTCAACTTCTGGTACTGCTGGTATCATGATTAGAGATTACACCATGGACACAGTCACACATCAGAAATCTTCAAGCATTCACACTAAAGGTGTGGGACCATTTCTTGGAACACGTGAAAGATCCAGTACTGGTTCCGACACAGATGCTCAACTCCTTACAAGGGCAGTCAGCCCATGAATATAACTGCAAAGTCATGCTCATCTGCCTTCCAGATCCTTTAGTCCTTGCAACTGACACCAGCTTGGAGGGCTGGAGAACTTGCTTGGAACAAGCTGTTCTTGCTTGGAGAACAGTTCAGGACCTTTGGAGTGAGGATGAAAAGGCTCTTAGCTTAAGCCGCTGAGAGCAGTCAAGCCAGCTCTACAAAAGTGCCACCCCATCCAAGGGAAACCATGTCTTGGTTCAATATGCCAAAATGACGGTCACAAATTTAAACAACCAAGGGGCAATAAGGAGTCCGGCATTGTGTGTGGAAGCAACGGAGATAATGAAGTGGGCAGAACAGTTCCTCCGTTTTCCCAGAGCAATCCACATCATATGGAATCTGAATGAAAAGACAGGCTCAGCTGGTGCAGAGTCAACAACTCCAAGTGGTGCCCGACTCTGGAGATTTTCAGTTTCATCTTTTAGTCTCCCTTCAACCAATCTGTTCACAAATCATATAAATCCGAAGAGGCCAAAATACTTCACAAGGGAGGCAGAGCATAGATCCATGGGGACAGATGCCTTATCACCCAGTTGGCCTCAGGGCATACTTTACATGATTCCACTCTCTGTTACTTGGGAAAGGTGGTCCAGAAAAAAGAACAGGCAACAGTAATACTGATAACTTCCCATTTGCCAAGGAGACCTTGATTCTCAAACTTGATAGATCTAACATTGGAGCCCCCACTCCACCATCCATGGAGACCAGAGAGCCTCTCACAAAGTCCTCTTCTTCATCCAGACCCCAAACAATTTTAAATAACGGCCTGATTATTGAGAGGGAGGCACTAAAAGGTCTCAGTCTGTCCTTCATAGTCATTAAGAGATTATTTTAATCTAGGAAAGTATCAACACTAAAAGGGTACTACTATGTGTGATCCAGATTCAACAAGTGGTACCAACAGTGCAATGCAAATTCAGGAATGCTAACATAAGAACGGCCATACCGGGTCAGACCAAAGGTCCATCTAATCCAGTATTCTACTGACAGTGGCCAATGCCAGGTGCCCCAGAGGGAGTGAAGCTAACAGGCAATGATCAAGTGATCTCTCTCCTGCCATCCATCTCCATCCTCTGATGAACAGAGGCTAGGGACACCATTCTTTACCCTTCCTGGCTAATAGCCATTTACGGACTTAGCCACCATGAATTTATCCAGTTCCCTTTTAAACATTGTTACAGTCCCAGCCTTCACAACCATTCTGCACTTTCTCCAAAAAGGCACAGACAGAGGCCTTCAGCCCAGTACCATTGCACATCAGTTGTCTGCTCTTAGTAGTGTGCTATTCATAGGATCCTAAGGCTCCTTGGAAGACGATCCACAGGTAGCATTCCTTGGGGCCATCTGATTAGCCAGACTGGCAGTCAGGCAACTCTTTCCAAAATGGAACCTACTGCTAGTTTTTAGGGCTCTGACAAGCCATGATTTTGAGCCTCTGACTTTAGTGTCAGACTTTTATTTATCCATTGACTTGTTTCTTAACTGTCACATGTGAATGTCAGAGCTGTGACAGCCTTATCTATTCAGGAACCTTAATTAATTGATTAGGCTTGTTAGAGTTGGTATGGCAACACCCATTTTTTCATGTTTTCTGTGTATATATAGATCTTCCTACTGTATTTTCCACTGCATGCAATGATGAAGTGGGTTTTAGCCCACGAAAGCTTATACCCAAATAAATTTGTTAGTCTCTAAGGGTATGTCTACACTACGGGATTATTCCGATTTTACGTAAACCGGTTTTGTAAAACAGATTGTATAAAGTCGAGTGCACGCGGCCACACTAAGCACATTACTTCGATGGTGTGCGTCCATGGTCCGAGGCTAGCGTTGATTTCTGGAGCATTGCACTGTGGGTAGCTATCCCGTAGCTATCCCATAGTTCTCGCAGTCTCCCCTGCCCCTTGGAATTCTGGGTTAAGAGCCCAGTGCCTGATGGGGAAAAAATCATTGTCGTGGGTGGTTCTGGGTCACCCCTCCCTTCGTGAAAGCAGCAGACAACCAATTCGCGCCTTTTTCCCTGAGTGAACTGTGCAAACGCCATAGCACAGCAGGCATGGACACTGCTCAGATCAATACCGCAATAGTGTTCTCGTGCAGTCTATGCTGAACCAGGACCTGCAAAGCCAGGCAAGGAGGAGGCGGTGGCTACGGCAGCGTGGCGATGAGAGTGATGAGGACATGGACACAGAATTATCTCAAACCCGGGGCCCGCGGTTTGAGATAATTCTGCTGGTAATGGGGCAGATTCTAGCCATTGAACTCCGATTTTGGGCTCAGGAAACAAGCACAGACTGGTGGGACCGCATAGTTTTGCAGGTGTGGGACGATTCCCAGTGGCTGCGAAACTTTCGCATGCGTAAGGGCATTTTTATGGAACTTTGTGACTTGCTTTCCCCTGCCCTGAAACGCCATAATACCAGGATGAGAGCAGCCCTCACAGTGGAGAAGCGAGTGGCAATAGCCCTCTGGAAGCTTGCAACGCCAGACAGCTACCAGTCAGTCGGGAATCAATTTGGAGTGGGAAAATCTACTGTGGGGGCTGCTGTGATGCAAGTAGCCAAAGCAATCATTAAGCTGCTGCTATGAACGGTTGTGACTCTGGGAAACGTGCAGGTCATAGTGGATGGCTTTGCTGCAATGGGATTCCCTAACTGTGGGGGGGCGATAGATGGAACCCATATCCCTATCTTGGCCCCGGAGCACCAGGGCACCCAGTACATAAAACGGAAGGGGTACTTTTCAATGGTGCTGCAAGCACTGGTGGATCACAAGGGATGTTTCACCAACATCCATGTGGGATGGTCAGGAAGGGTTCATGACGCTCGCGTCTTCAGAAGCACAACTCTGTTTAAACGGCTGCAGCAAGGAATTACTTCCCAGACCAGAAAATAACAGTTGGGGATGTTGAAATGCCTGTCGTTATCCTGGGTGACCCAGCCTACCCCTCGATGCCATGGCTCATGAAGCCATACACTAGGCAGCCTGGACAGTGCTCAGGAGCTGTTCAACTACAGGCTGAGCAAGTGCAGGATGGTGGTAGAATGTGCATTTGGCCATTAAAAGGTGCGCTGGTGCACATTACTCACTCACTCAGACCTCAGCCAAACCAATGTCCCGTTTGTTATTATTATATTTTTATATTATATATTATATTATATTATATTATTATTATAAAGGGAGACCTTTATGGCAGGGTGGGAGGCTGAGGCAAATCATCTGGCTGCTGATTACGCGCAGCCAGACACCAGGGTGATTAGAAGAGCACACCAGGAAGCGGTGTGCATCAGAGAAGCTTTGAAAACGAGTTTCATCACGGGCCAGGGTACGGTGTGACTGCTGTGTTTGTTTCCCCTTCATGAAACCTCCCCCCTTTATTCACTCCTTCCCTGTAAGCAACCCACCCTCTCCCTTTGATTACAGCTTGCTTAAGGAAATAAAGTCACTATCGTTTAAAATCATGTATTCTTTATTAAAAAGTAATTATAAAAAGAGGCAGAAAATTAACAAGGTATCGCGGGTGTGGTTTGGGAGGAGGATAGGAGGGAAGGAAAAAGCCATTAAGCACATTTCAATGTAATGACAGCCTTTTGGTTGGACTGTCCACGGGGGTGGAGTGGGTGGGTGCACAAAGCCATTCCCCACGTGTTCTTACACGTCTGGGTGAGGAAGATATGGAACATGGTGAGTACTGAGGGTGATTAAACAGGGGCTGCAGCGGCACTCTGTGACCCCGCTGCTCTTCCTGAAGATCCACCAGACTTCGGAGGAAATTAGTTTGATCACGCAGCAGCTCCAGCGTTGCATCCCGCCACCTCTGATCTTCCTGCCTACACCTCTCATCTCGAGCATCTCTCCTATCTTCACGTTGGTCCCTCCTGTCCTCACATTCACTGGCATCTTTCCTGTACTTTCAGATGAGCTCTTTCATTGCGGGTTACTTCCATGATTTCAGAGAACATTTCATCTCGCGTCCTCTTCTTCCTTCGCCTTATCTGAGCTAGCCTTCGGGATGGAGTAGGGAGGCTTGAAAAATGTGCAGCTGCATGAGGGAGGGAAAAAAGGGAGAGAAGTATTTAAAAAGATACATTTTACAGAACAATGGTTATACTCTTTCACAGTGAACAACCCTATTCACCTTACATAGCACGTGTGATTTCACTACAAGGTCGCATTTTGCATCTTTTAATATTGAGTGCCTGCGACTCTGGTGTTACAGATCTCACAGACGCAGGCCCAGGCATCAGAATTCAGCTTGCATGCGGTTATGGTAAGCCATTGTCTTTCGGCTTCTCCAGCCTTCATATACACAGTGCCCTCTGATGCTTCTTTCCTGTTAACAAGCAGCAGCAGACACCAACGCACCCCCTCCCCAATCCAGTTCTCTAGGATTACTTTACTCCTCCCCCAACCACATGGCTGGTATCATGGAAGATCACTGCTAATCACCCCCCTTTCCCCCCCACCGCGTGGCTGGTAGCTGGGAAGATTCCTGCTGGCCAAACGCTAAAAAGCTCAGCGCTATCCTTCCTCCCCTCCCCCCGCTTTGCTACATGCAAGGAAGGATTTCTTTTAAGCAATAGCCCAGTAGGAAAATGGCCATCTCTGTCCCCTTAATTAAATTCCTGAATTTCAACCAGGTTACCATGAACGATATCACTCTGCTGAGGATAACACAGTGAGATAAAGAATGGATGTTTCTTGAGTGCCAGCAATCACCGGGGCCATACGCAGCTATGCTTTGTCATGCAATGATACCCGATTACTTGCTACATGCATGGCGTGGTAAAGTGTTCTACCATGGTGGATGGAACAAGGCTGCCTTGCCCAGAAACCTTCTGCAAAGGCTTTTGGAGTACCTCCAGGAGCGCTTCATGGAGATGTCCTTGGAGGATTTCCGCTCCATCCCCAGACATGTTAACAAACTTTTCCAGTAACTTTACTGGCTGCGAATGCATCCCAAGCCCTCATGGCAAATCAATCATTAAAAAACGCTTGCTTTTAAACCATGTTTTATATTTACAAAGGTACACTCACCAGAGGTCGCTTCCATGGCTTCACTGTCTGGGCTAGTGGCTTGGGAGGGCTGGGGGGGTAATTCCGTCTGGGTCACAAAAAGCTCCTGGCTGTTTGGACTAATGGAGTGCTGTGTGCTCGCTGCAAGGTCGTCCTCTTCTTCCTCCTCCTCCTCCTCATCTTCCCCCTCCGCTGAATCCTCCGCCATGGTTGAGATTATGACCCCCACCTCGGAATCCACGGACAAGGGGGGGGTAGTGGTGGCGCAGCCCCCTAAAATTGCATGCAGCTCAGCGTAGAAGCGGCATGTTTTTGGCCCTGACCCTGATCTTCCGTTTGCTGCGTTGGTTTTCTGGTATGCTTGTCTGAGCTCCTTAACTTTCACTCTGCACTGCACTGAGTCCCTGCTGTGGCCTTTTCCCGTCATAGACTTTGAAATTCTTTCAAATATTTTTTCATTTCGTCTTTTCGAATGGAGTTCTGTTAGCACTGAATCCTCTCCCCATATAGCGATCAGATCCAGTACCTCCCGTGCGGTCCATGCTGGAGCTCTTTTTCGATTCTCAGGAGACTGCATTGCTACCTGTGCTGATGAGCTCTGTGTGGTCATCTGTGCTGATCAGAGCTCCATGCTGGCCAAACAGGAAATGAAATTCAAAAGTTCGCGGGACTTTTCCTGTATACCTGGCCAGTGCATCCGAGTTCATATTGCTGTCCAGAGCGGTCACAGTGGTGCACTGTGGGATACCGCTCGGAGGCCAATACCGTTGATTTGCGGCCACACTAACCCTAATCCGATATGGTAATACCGATTTTAGCGCTACTCCTCTTGTCGGGGAGGAGTACAGAAACCGATTTAAAGAGCCCTTTATATTGATATAAAGGGCCTCGTAGTGTGGACGAGTACAGCGTTAAATCGGTTTAACACTGCTAAAATCGGTTTAAACGCGTAGTGTAGACCAGGCCTAAGGTACCACAAGTACTTCTTTTTGCTGATACAGACTAACACGGCTACCACTCTGAAACCTGAGACTTGCGGGAGACACTGCTGCAGAAGGGAAA
Organism: Chelonoidis abingdonii; assembly: GCF_003597395.2. Classification (NCBI taxonomy): domain Eukaryota; kingdom Metazoa; phylum Chordata; order Testudines; family Testudinidae; genus Chelonoidis; species Chelonoidis abingdonii. The sequence continues at coordinate 52,410,359 of NC_133771.1, forward strand.
TTTCTGCCAATAATTATTACTTTTAATACTTCTATTTGAGAAGAGTCCCTTCCTCTCAAAAGAGTTAAAAAATATGAGGACATTTAATTTTAGTTGCTTGGCACAAAAAAAGGTAATAATTTTATAAAATAAATACATATGCTTGTATCTTGCAGCAGACTTTTTGATTCTGCTTTATTCAAGTGGCTGCTCAGGGGATTTATTTAGGGTCAAATCCTCCAGCCCTGCACTGAACCTGTTTTCAGGCTTTGCAGGCTTGTCAGAGAGAAGACACAGAAGCCTGTCTCCAAATGGCAGTGCAGCCTCTCCTCTGCGACTACTGCAGCACCTCTGCAACTATGGTAACTATACCCCTTTTCACACTGGTGTGCAACAGCTAGATCTATGGTGTTATGCAGAAACAGGCCACAACCTCACCCAAGAGCCACCATCCATAATATTAGAGCCTTACGGGGCACAGTTCAAGGAAAGTGGGGGACCCATCTCTTTCCCCACACTGTCTGACCGCACTGATTCGATTGCCTTTTGGCCTTGTATACGCAAGGAGTGAAGGTGGTGAGGAGTGGTATTTAGGCTTAAAATAATTTGTTCCACTGCAAAGTTATTATTGATTAGCATGTAAGATGAATATCATTGCTGTAGTATAAGTGACGGGGCATGGAACAGCTTAAGATAATGTTCTCCCGCTGAATATGTGTAATTCAAATTAACAAAAAAAAATAATTTTGTGAGTGTATGGAGGAGAGGATTGATGTCTCAGGAAGCAACTTAAGGGAGTGGGAATGATCACATTTCTAAAGATAAATCCTGATTGTAAATTAGAGCAGTTTCTTTCATATACTCTTTGCTGTGGCCATCATAGTAATTGCCCACAAGACTGATCTCAGCACCCCACACATGGGAGACAGGTGGGCTCTTCTCCAGCTCAGAACATGATAGCACAGAGGAAAATATTAAGGGGGAAATGGAGAAAGGCTATTCGCTCAGCACTTGTGTGGATGCATCCAATATCCTGGAAATTAAAATGGGGAGAATAGCAGAACTGTGACCAGTGCAGCAGCTATAAAGGGTCATGAAGAGCTTGCCCTGAAGCCTTAGGATCCCAGATTGATGAGCAAATTGTGCCTTCAGCTTTCTGTAGTACAGCTGTATAAAGCCTGATTGCTTTGGCTTTATGTGGGATTTGTAAATGTCACCACACGCATAAGAGTTTGAACACCATAAATATATTTTGATTACAATTTGGGCAAGACTTGGGTACATCATATTTCAGGCTGGCAAGTACAGTAGTGATACTTAAACTTAGATAATTTAGTGTCTACTGTTAGATAACTATTTGTAATACTCATGGTACCCTGTAGTAACTAAAGAATACACATTACCATATCTATTGATGTGCAGGAAAAGTGCTTAAGTACTGGAGATTTTCTGGCCTGTATTTACTGGCCTTCAAAATTTTTAATTGTATTATGAAAAGTACAGGTAGAAGTTGATTTACTAGTTATACAATGTGAACACCTAACTGCTGCTACAATAACACAATCTTGAAAATTAGCTTTCCTAAATCTTTTAAAACTGCATAAGCTCTAGCAAAAATTCAACTGTGACTGCCAAATTAATTTTTTTTTTTTTACTTTAAACAATAGTATAATAATGGTGTGGGTGGTAGCTGGGATTGTCACATTGAACTACACTGAACTAGAGGTAAGCCTATTCAGAAAGTTTGCAGGTCGCATATTTAGGTGAATATAAAAATTATATTTGACCTGCCACCAGTTTTCATTTGGTCATTTGTTCCTTTACTGGGGTTCAAGTATTTGGGGAATGGTGTGGGGACTGAAAGAAAGTGAAGCAAAGAGTGCATTCCAAGAGCTACCCTAGTTCATGGGTCTTAAGCCTGCTAGGACTACTTCTAAGGGTGTCTGCATGGCAAGGTGGGGTGTGATTCCCAGCGCAAAGAGACATACTTGCATGAGTAGGGGGCCAGGCTAACTGTCTCCAGGATGTGACTACAGTCTCAATGGCCATGTAGTTGAGGTGGCTAGCTTGTTCCTCATCTTGCACTTCCACAGCTGCATTCTGTTTTTAGCTTGTTAACTTGAGAGCTAGCACAACTATGACTATGCAAGGTGGGAATCACATCGCCCAACTCAAAGCGTACATACCCTAAGGCTGCAAAGGTAGGACTGTCTCCACATGCCCACTTAAACCTTGCCCTCTGCTGACTACTACTTTGGTTATTGTAACAAACATTCAGAGAAAATCAGATTAGGATAACAAAACTTTATTTCATGTTATCATGAGGCAATGACATTTATTCCTCCTGCCTTAGACTGGATTCAAACCAGTGGCCTACAAGAGACAAACTGTAAACTGGTATTTCTAACTACTGAATGAAGAGTCCACCTAGAGCAAAAGTTAAGTTTTAGAGTAGATTGTTGTGAAAATATAAATCAATCAGGGTGGGCAGTGGGCACTTATGGAAGGACTATTTATAGTTTCAGTGCACCCTAGACAAGCATAATAGTGTGTTCTGTGTGTATACAAAAGCACACAGAGTTAATGCTCAGTTTCTAAAAATCCTTAAAGTAAGAATATCCCACAGCTTGATTGTGAATAGCCCCCCACCACATGGAGCTCTTCCCCCAGAGGGATCTGTGCAGGGGCGAGAAGGCTGGACCAATGGTGCAGTAAGGAAGGATGATATCTTCCTATCAGCTTTGCAATCTTCCCCTAGCATGACAGTTCAGCTCCTCATGCTGTATTAAATATCTACTGCCAGGCATGGTGGAATGGGGAGGGGCAATGGGAGCTAGCATGCCTACATTGGAAATATTGTAGGGGTTGATCTATATTCTTGCCCTCTTAGTTGTTCCACTATACATAGTGGGACCCAATGTTACCTGTAAACTGTATGTAGAGACAGAAGCAAGAGCATTATCCAGAGGGGCTGAAGTGGCTGTCACAGGGCTGGGATTTGGTCTACAGAGCAAGTAGGAACTAGGGTGATTAGGGTAAGAGGGGGACCAACTACCCCGGCAGCTGGTGAGAGAGAAACAAACAGCCAGGCCCCCACCTTCCAGGTTGGAGCTGGCACTTCCTACTCTCCTCCAACTTGGTCCCAGTAACAGCCTCTGCAGACCACCCACTATTCCTGCTATTCCTTAGTTCCTCCATTAAAACTGAGCTTCCACCATCTCTGGCTGCAGCCCACCATCTCCTGCAGTTCTGCGTGTGAGCTGTACCTTTCTTTCTGCTATTTCTGGAAGCAGTTCACCATTGCAGCCTGGAGTCAGTACTTGACCATGCCCCTGTCATGGAGCCTGCCAGAAAATCTGGCTTTGCAGCACCAATCAGTGGCAGTTTGCTTTGCTTCCAACTGCCTTCTGGCCAACTTTGATTTTTTTAAAAGCCTTTCAGGCAGCAGCACGTACTTCAAGCTCTAGCCTCCTTTTCCCATAAGTTGGCCGCATGTTGGTTTCAATGACCTGGATCTGCTGCTGCAATGCCTCCCCGGGGGACTCTTCTGTTCCCTCTCAGGTATAGCACAGCAGACCTGCAAATGCTAGACTAAATCACAGTAGTGCTCTACCTATGAGGCAGCTTTTGCAGGCTCAGAAAAGGGTCATTTATCTGCTGGCTCGAGGCCTGGGGTTCAAGGTCAGACCAGCATCTGAGGGCATCCCTTCTCTCATGTAGCCACCACACCTCCACTGCAGAAAGGTATGAGCTGATAACCTCATGGAGAGGGTTGGGGGGGATACTATTCAACCAAATCCCTGGGGGGTAAGTACTGCAGCAACCCACATCTGCAAGAAAAAGCCTCGTAAATCCCCTTTGTTTCCCACCACACTTACATAATTTTTTAGCACCCTCAGGAAAGAAACAGGGCTCCTAACCTCCCCTTCTTCCCAAGATGAGTTAGGTATTCTTATGAAAAGACACCCACACAAAATGTAGACATTAGATCTAGGGGAGGAGGATGCAGAGAAAGAGAGAGCCAAAGAGATTAAGGCTCTTGGTATAAAGGCCAAAAGAGACCCTGCTCTGGCCACAGCTGTATTGGAACTTTGTGAAAAAGGGGAAAAGAGCCCACAAATCTTGGAAATACACAAAGGGAAAGAAAATATTAAAAGGCTGAGCAATACTTGTCTATGTGCTCAGATTCTACTTTCTTTAGTGAGGGAGGACAGCTTTCTGATTTGGGCTCAGAATATGGCAAACGGGGGAAAAAACAGGAAAGGATTCTCCCTACCCCATCCCATTTCCACCCAGCTCCCCTCAAACTTTGTTTCTGGGTGCAGGAAAATAGCATCCACTGTTTAGATCCAGCCTGACAATGAGGTTTTAGATGAGAAGGCAAAGGGCAAAGTCTCATCAGCTAAATCTCAGCCTAAACCAGCAATACTCCTTCACTCTTCCTTTGAATCAGAGATTAAAGGAAATGCCTTATAAGTAGCCATCCAATCAAATTTTAAAAGATGCAAGCACCAAAAAACTAAATAAATAAATAAACCACCCTAAAATTACAGAGATAGCAAAAGTAGATTCTGTGATGGCATCACTAGCAAAGGATATGATATTTGCGTCAGGAAGGAATTTTTTCCCCCTTCACAAGGACACAACAGACAGGAAGGTGGAAGACTCAGGAGAGATTTTAAGTCGTCTTCAGCAATTCTCAGTTGTCTGGGACAGTATCTCCTTTGCCAGAACCATGATGTCCTGGCTGGCTAACATAAAGAACCTAGACAACAGAGCCCATCTTGATTACAGGTCCATCCTTAGGAAAATATCCCTGGCAAAGATGGTTGTTGCAGAGACCTCAATGGACAAGACGAGCTTCTCAGATAGGGCCATGGCAACCATCTGAACAGCCAGGTGCCACATTTGGCCTAGGGTGACCAGATGTCCCGATTTTATAGGGACAGTCCTGACATTTGGGGCTTTTTTAAATATGGGATCCTATTACCCCCCCAATCCCGATTTTTCACACTTGCTGTCTGGTCACCCTAATTTGGCCACATACCCCTGGACTGAAGACACCTACCCCAAACAAATCCTGAGCACTTCTAAATTCATGAGTTCTGTCTTTAGAGAAAAATATATAGACAACACATCCAAACTGAAGTATTCCCTTCCATCTCCACCCAGTGCCTCAAGAAAGGACTACAGGGACAACAGCAGATAGCAACATTTCTTTCATCCATCCTTGTTGCAGAAGTCCCAAAGGAAGGACAGCATATATGTCATAAGAAAACCCTAAGACTGTGGCAGCAACATCACAGGTGGCAGCAATGCCTCTAGGAGCTCAGTATGACAACAAAGACCTGTGTTTCCAGCCCAGTCTGAAGCTCAGAAGCAGACTAGTAACAACCCCTGTACAACTGTGCCAGTGAAGACAGCCTATGTGTCACTAGCACCTCTAAATTAATTATGAAGTCAGAGGTGATTTCTTTTCAAGAACAGTCTATTGTAGTGAGAGAGGAGAATAGAAAAGAGAAGCTTTTCAATTTTTCCCCATTAGAAGTGCTTTGTGCAACCAATTCATTTATTAAATCTTACATAACTAGGTAAAAAGAACAGGTATTATATAAAGTGCTTTGTAAACTAATCTGCAAAAGAAAGCCCTTTCGCATCTGTTGGCTGCTAAGAATACTTCTGAGTCTTTCATTAGTCTAATTCTGTCTGGAGTTGACGAGATTATATGAAGGCATATGTAAAGAGCTTGGAAGATTAGCTTTTTTGAAACCCTTCAAAACTTCAGAGCAATGAGACTGAGGGGTATGAAAGTTGTAAAGCAATTAAATTACTCCATAGACAGCAACTTTTGTGAAGGGGAAGTATTTTTTGGGAAAAACATTTGAAATGAAATTTGTATGGCTCAGGATGATTATTTTAAGAAATGTTCTCTCCTGAACAGACTAAACATTCTCACTAATAGCAATAGAAATAGAGCATATTCATGCTGACCAGTTGCAGCCTAACTTAAAAAGGCTGTAGAATCTCTTAGTGCACTCTCTTTTATCCCTCCAAAGGGGTGGTTACTTTCTGTCCGTATTAGCTACTATCACGGCCTTAGACTTTTTTTATTTCTTTTGTGCTAGACAAATTGTGGTGTTTTTTTTTTCTTTTTCTCTATTTTTCTGAGATATCTTTTGACACATGAAATTGTTTAGTTTGAATGGGAGGAAATTATTCATGTAGAATCCCAGACTGTTTTTTTAATTATAAACCTACAAAAGATGCCTAGTAGAAAATAGGATTCTTAGCAAAAAATATATTTGTGTTACACATTGTATCGTCTATTTTCTTTGAAAATGCAGTTCTATATTGGGGTCATAATTTGAACAGGTGGTGCTGTTATTGTCTGATGCCCATATCAATCTCACCTGGCAGTAGCCCATTCAGACATCTGTATAGGGAATGAGAAGGTAGTAATATTTGTGCATGTGGCTGAGCATGTTTATTGAAAATTCTAAAATCCTTTAGGCTTTGAACAAAGGAATCTAAAAATATGACAAACTGTTTGTTTATTTTCCAGTACATAAATCCCTATTTCTGCATAACTTAGTGTTTGACATCCAGTTGGGAAGTTTTTCACCAGTGCTTTCATGTTAATAACAGCTTATGCAATTATATGAAACGTTTCTGTCTAAAATCATGAAAGACACTAGAGGAAGGTACTATAAAGTTAAGATATATAAATAAAGTAATTTTCCATATACAATTAAAAGACTAGATTTGAAAATTTATATACATGGCTTGGCAAATAAGATTTTATGCCATACTGTTTTAATAACATGATTGTAACTTACCAAGGTTTTAAAATATTTTATATATAGTAAGACAGTTGTACTTGTCTACTTTTAATTGTATCATTCTGCCTGTCTAGCAAGTACAGGACTCAGATGTTTTACTGAGGTAAATATTTTTCTAGCAACAGCAAACTTGTCAGCATTGATCCATCTTTAGGTATAATAAATACTTAAACTCTCCATGAACTTCATGAGCTCTCTGTATTCCATTTACTTTCTCTGAGCTTCAGTTCAGCTAACTCCTGCATTTCCTTATTTTTGGTGTCTTAAAAATATGGGATGTGACAGACCCAGGCCAGTAGGGTACAGGAGTCTGGTAGAGGGCAAATATACTGGTCACTGGATGAGTAGTTTTCTGTTCCCTGAGTGACCAGAGCAGGGGCTGCACTAGAGTAATTAGGAACCTGTTAGAACTAATTAAAGCAGACAGGCTGATTAGAACACCTGCAGCCAATCAAGGCAGGCTAATCAGGGCACCTGGCTTTAAAAAGGAGCTCACTCCAGTCAGGTGAGGGGGATCCTGTCATAAACAGATAGCTAAGGGTTAATGTTTCTTTTACCTGTAAAGGGTTAACAAAGGGAACCA
>NC_133771.1:52418059-52497228 GCF_003597395.2 Chelonoidis abingdonii
TGTTTGAGTTTTTCTCTGGTTAAGGCTAAGGAAGAAGGAGGGGGAAATCTCTTTGTGTTAGCTTGACTAGGTTTGAATCTGCATAGCCTCAGGGGGGAAGGTAAATTGCCATCTCTGTTTTGCATTCAAGGAGTTAAGTACAGTATCGCCAGGATAACCCAGGGAGGGGGAGCTGGGAATGAGATAAAGAGGAGACAAGGGGAGGAGATTTACTTCCCTTTGTGGTAAGACTCAAGGCTTCTGAGTCTTGGGGTTCCCCAGGGAAGGGTTTGGGGAGACCAGAGGGAGCCAAAACCCTGGAATTTTTAGCTGGTGGCAGTGAGATCAAATCTGAGCTGGTAATTAAGCTTAGAGGGGTTCATGCTAACTTCTCAGGTTATGAACGCTAAGGTTCAAATCGGAGTAAGAAGTTATGATAGAGCCAGAGGAGAAGAAGTGCGTGTGAGGACCTGGGAGCAAGAGGCACAAGGAGCTGAGAGTGAGAGGGTGTGCTGCTGGAGGACTAAGGAGTACAACCGTTATCAGACACCAGGAGGAAGGTCCTGTGGTGAGGATAAAGAAAGTGTTTGGAGGAGGCCATGGGGAAGTAGCCCAGAGAAGGTTAGCTGTCATGCAGCTGTTACAGGAGGCACTACAACCAGCTGCGATCCACAGGGCCCTGGGCTGGAACCCGGAGTAGAGGGTGGGCCCGGGTTCCCCCCAAACCTCCCAACTCCTGATCAGACACAGGAGGAGTTGGTCCAGACTGTGGGGAAGATCACTGAGGTGAGCAAATTTGCCAATAAGCACAGGACCCACCAAGGTAGAGGAGGAACTTTGTCACAGGGCCAAATCTTCAGTTGATGTAAATTGGCATAACTTCATTTTAGCCTATGGAGCTATGCAAGAGTACAGCAGCTGGAGGCTGGCTCCAATGTCTATATTTGTATCCTTCAATGTATATTTGTTGGTCCATCTCCATTAAGACAAAAAAAAAGTACATGCTTGCTTTGGATCCACCCAAAACTTGTTACATTATGCCACTTTTTAATAGCCTTGTTGAAAAGTTCAAAAGCCACTGGCACTCAGATGGACATTGAACACTAATATGAAGACTGAACATTTGTACTGTTTACATTTGTTTTTTTTTCTTTTTAAAGAAAGCACCCTCCTGTATGATACAGACCCAGTGCTTGTGGACAGAGCCCTGAATGTCTTTACCTGATCGAGGGCTAAGGTGCTGAGCAGTATAAAAAAGGATACCATCTGCAGAAAGAGGCTGAAATTGTAGTTGAATGTGAGTCTCGTGTCGGATATGAAAGGAAGCAAATGACATCCACGATGATTCATTACTTCTGAAAGATGCATCGCTTATGGATAAGGCTGGAAAATACAAGAAGGAAAAATATCTTTTATAAAAAGGTTGGGTTTTATTTAGTGCAGGGGAATCTGTCATGGTAGAACTGATTCTCTGTAGCCTTTACATTGTTCATAAGTGCAATATTTTCAGTTAGTCTCCTTCCACAAAACTAAACATAACCTGAGCAGAGATTTGAAATCAATAGCAAGAGGATCCCATGCCATTTTATGTTTTGGTACATTATTTTCAATAAGATGTCCAAGTCCATGGCCCTCATGGTGATATTAATACATAATAGGAACTCTGTAGACTTCAGTGAAATTTAGGTATAATTTAAAAATCTTTTAAAAGTTAAGTATTAAGCTATTTTTTCCAGGAGTATAAACAAGCAATGCCTTCTTCCATATGCAGAAGCAAACTTTAATATAGGAATTTTTCTGACAATTAAAAAGTACTTTTGGATAATTACACTGAACCACTCTGTACCTCAAATTATTCTACATTATACTGGCATGGAGGAGTCTCAGACAATACGACAGAAGATCTGATGTAGACTTATGGACTGTACACAGGTCTGTTACTCTGATTTGTTATTCTCCTTAGTAGTCACCTTCCCTATGCCCACAATAAACATGGCTGGATCAACCACTTTCACCCTGTTCTGTTTATGCTGCTCTAAACTATTTCAGCTTTTCTTCCAGTGAAAAGATAGCTATTATTAAAAATTTGAGACATAATTAGGTTAATCATTAGACAGATCAGCATAATAACTTGAGGATACCTGCTGTACAGATAGTAATAATGATACCTTGCCTTGGCCTTTAGCTTCGTACTTAGTTTTTTATAGGTTGTAGTTATTAAATTGAGGACATTTCCTCAAAGTTATCAACTAAATAATTCACATCTTTGTAATGATACAGAATAAATGTCAGGTTCTGATCCCAATTACACCAGAGTTACTTTGGATTTACATTGGTATAACTGATCAAAATCCTACCATGTTGATTTAATACATACAAACATATTAAACAAATGAACATGCTCCAATGCACAGATACCATGGTGGTAGACCTAGTATAAAAATCTAGATAGAGTATATAGTTAGGAATATTTTTATGTCACAGATATAAAGTTTATGGCCACTATACTAGAAAGATGACATGTCAATGATGAAGACGTGCTCCCAAGAGTAGCAATTATTAGTTAATAATTAGCAGTAATAAAAGCTGCCAACCAGATTTAATATAATATATGCCATTAAAATACACCAGGAAAACAAAAACAACCAGGAATCTGGTGGCACCTTAAAGAGTAACAGATTTATTTGGGCATAAGCTTTCATGGGTAAAAACCCTCACTTCTTCAGATAGATGGAGTGAAAGTTACAGATGCAGGCATTATATAATAACACATGAAGAGAAGGGAGTACCTGGCAAGTGGAGAACTAATGTTGACAAGGCCAATTCAGTCAGGGTGGATGAAGTTCACTCCCAATAATAGATGAGGAGGTATCAATTCCAGGAGAGGCAAAGCCACTCCCAGTTCCTATTCAAGCTCAAATTAATGATGTTAAATTTGCAAATGAATTTTAGTTCTGCTGTTTTTCTTTGCAGTCTGTTTCCGAAGTTTTTTTTGTTCAAGAATAGTGACTTTTAAATCTGTTATAGGATGTCCAGGGAGGTTGAAGTGTTCACCTACTGGCTTTTGTATGTTACCATTCCTGATGTCTGATTTGTGTCCATTTATTCTTTTACAAAGGGACTGTTCATGTACATGGCAGAGGGGCATTGCTGGCACGATGGCATATATCACATTAGTAGACGTGCAGGTGAATGAGCCCTTGATGGTGTGGCTGATGTGGTTGGGTCCTCTGATGGTGTTGCCAGAGTAGATATGAGAACAGAGTAGGCAACGAGGATTGCTACAGGGATTGGTTCCTGGGTTGGTGTTTCTGTGGTGTGGTGTGTAGTTGCTGGTGAGTATTTGCTTCAGGTTGGGGGGTTGTCTGTAAGCGAGGACTGGCCTGCCTCCCAAGGTCTGTGAGAATGAGGGATTGTTTTCCAGGATACGTTGTAGATCATTGATAATGCACTGGGGAGGTTTTAGCTGGGGGCTGTATGTGATGGCCTGTGGTGTTCTGTTATTTTCCTTGTTGGGCTTATCCTGTAGTAGGTGATTTCTAGGTACCCATCTCGCTCTGTCAGTCTGTTTCCTCACTTCCCCAGATAGGTATTGTAGTTTTAAGAATCCTTGATAAAAATCTTATAGGTGTTTGTCTCTGTCTGAGGGATTGGAGAAAATGTGGTTGTATCTTAGGGTTTGACTGTAGACAATGGATGGTGTGATGTGTCCTGGATGGAAGCTGGAGGCATGTAGGTAAGTGGAGCGGTCAGAAAGTTTCCGGTATAGGGTGGGGTTATGTGACCATCACTTATTTGCACTATAGTGTCCAGGAAGTGGATCTCTTGTGTGGACTGGTCCAAGCTGAGGTTGATGGTGGGGTGGAAATAGTTGAAATCCAGGTGGAATTCTTCAAGGGCCTCCTTTCCGTGGGCCCATATGATGAAGATGTCATCAATGTAGTGCAAGCAGAGGAGGGGCACTAGGAGACGAGAGCTGAGCTGAATGTTGGCATACTGTGGGGCTATGCAGGTACCCACAGCAGTGCCATTGACTTGAAGATATAAGTTGTCCCCAAATCTGAAATGGTTGTGGGTGAGGAACTAAAATTCATTTGCAAATTTAACACCATTAATTTGGGCTTGAATAGGGACTGGGAGTGGCTGGCTCATTACAGAAGCAGCTTTACCTCTCCTGGAATTGACACCTCCTCATCTATTATTGGGAGTGAACTACATCCACACTGATTGGATTGGCCCTGTCAACACTGGTTCTCCACTTGGGAGGTACTCCCTTCTCTTCATGTGTTGTTATATAATGGCTGCATCTGTAACGTTCATTCCACGCATCTAAAAGAGTGAGGTTTTTACCCATGAAAGCTTTATGCCCAAATAAATCTGTTAGTCTTTAAGGTGCCACTGGACTCCTTGTTGTTTTTGCGGATACAGACTAACACAGCTACCCCCGATACATGAAAACAGAGTACAAAAGGTAGAATGAAAAGCTATTAAAAAAATCTTCCTGTTCTGGAATTTCCAGTCCTTGGTTTTACAATATGGAATAAATAGAAGTTTCCCTTATCAGTTTAGTAAACAATCATCATGCTGGTTTTTGTTTAACAGTCACTCTTGTTTTTAAATATATGTTCTTTGCTTTCCCCAGGGTTTCAGAACTATTCTTTTGTTATAAAAAATATTCACAGCCTGAATTATATGGAGAAGGTCTATATTGTAAGAGTCAACCTTATGTTTAAATATGTTGCTTTTCAAATGGAGACATTGGGGAAAGAGTACACAGATCAACTGTGTCTGGCTGTCAGCATGAGGGACCCAGTTTCACTTTGAGTTTAGTTCGGTCCATCCTCCCTAAGGCGTCAGCAAGGACTGTGGAGACTGTGGATGCAAACGGCTCAACTCCAGGGGGTGGAGTGTTTCACTGCTATTTAGTATCCTCTTTTGGACAATAAGACATTGAGGGGCTCTGGAAGCTGAACATAGACAGACTATATTGAATAAAAATGGCTATGATACAGGGCCTTTGAGGAGAGAGTGTATAAGGATGGAAACGTTGTGATTTCAAAGAACCACACAAAGAACACTGAAGTTCCATGATTTTTTATTTTGCAAAAAAGGAGTAGAATATCTCATTTTACATACCTTACACTGACACTTCTAAGATAAGCATTTATTTCTATTAGTGTAAAATAAATTCTTTCTAATACAGCTAATATCCAGTCTCAGAAAATAAGCCATTCATGTCATCACAATGCAATAGGACTAACTAGCTGAAGTATTGGAGTGCTTCGGACCAACCTAAATGCTTGTACGTTATCCTGTAACATGAGCTACTGCATGCATGAAAATTGTGATTTGACATATACATGGAAATATGAACACATTGCTAAAATCACATGACTTTAAGTATATTTGAGAACAGAGATGCTCAGGTTATAGCTTGATGACATTTTTCAAACAACTCATTTGCAAACTGCCAGCACACAAAAAAAAATCAGTTATTTGCACAGCTCTAGTTTAGAATGACATTTCAGCTTTATAATAACAGTATATTATAAAACTCTTAAGTCAAAAAATAAGACAATGTAGGTTCTTAAATTTATTTTAGGACAGGTATATGCAAAAGTATCATCATGTCAAATGCAGAACTGACCGACTGCTGTGTGCTTAGCAATGCACTTCGCCTATTTTTTTTTCCTGAGCTTTGAAAATAAGATGTTTGGTCGGACTTAGTGGTAGCAGGATGATTTTTGTACTCAGCATACACATTTGAGAGATATTTTAAACCAAAACAGCTGAGAAAAATGGACTTCTGTGTCAGTCCTTTCAGAAGCCAAGTTTCGCAGGCATAGTGCTTTATCACAATATTGTTCTAATTAGACCATCAAACATCTCATTATGCAGTTTAATTGCATTTAAAATAAGCACAATGGATATTTAAACAAACACTCCTGTTCCATACCAGACTGTGTCTGTAGTTACCAGTAGATAGCTCAAAAAGTAGGTATCTAATGAAGCCAGCACATCTCTAAATGTTATAAAGAGAATTTAACTCTAAATCCCTCTAGACCAATTAGAGTTCCAGGAGCATGTTGTTGCTGCAACTCCTATTGCTGAAGTACATTCTTCTTTCCCTTTAGTACTCATTATTATCTGTTAGGTTCCCTGTACTATGCCCTGTTGGCCAATCCTGCCGTGCTCAGAAATTCTGTCCTGTCCATTGCTATCGTCAGTGAGGTATCTAGGCGATTCTTGCAGCCCGATTCCCAGCAGGTGTAAACAGGGGGTGCTTAAGCACATTCCCAGCACACCGCCTGTGCAGTTTCATTGCAATAGCTTCCTCTGACAGCTCTTTGCCTCAGACCTATTAGCAAGGCCTCTTTCACTAGAATCTTCTCCTGACTCTTGCAACCTTTGAAGCGAGAAGAGTTGGAATGATATAATCATAAAAAAGATGGTCACACTGTGGAATCTTGTGTGAAATAAGACAAATAATTGGTAATGAGTTAGGCCCCATGCTCAAAAGAAATGAACTGGAAAAAGACAGTCACCTTTTCCTGTAACATGTCCTTCGAGATGCATTGCTTATGTCCATGCAACTTAGGTGTGTGTGCTTGCCACATGCACCGGTGCCAGAAGTTTTTCCCCTCATCAGTATCCGTAGGGGACTGGCTCCGGTGCCCCCTGGAGTGGCGCGTGTATGCTGTGGAATATGGAGTGCTGCTGGCTCCCCTCACCCTTAGGTCCTTGTTGGCAGAAATTCTGACAGTGGAGAAGGAGGGTGGGTTGTGGAATGGACATGAGCAACACATCTCGAAGAACACCAGTTATGGAAAAAGATAAGAGTCTTTTCTTAGAGTGCTTGCTGATGTCCATTCAACTTAGGTGACTCCCAAGCAGTACCACTTGGAGGTGGGTAGGAGTTCACGGATGCATAGATTGCAACACAGCTCTGCTGAACCCAGCATCACCTCTGGCCCCCCAGTAAGTGATGGCATAGAGGGCCACGAACATGTGCACTAAGGACCATATCATGGCTCGACAGCTGTACTGGATCGAGAAATGTGCCAGGAAGGCCACCGAAGATGCCTGCACTCTGGTCAAGTGTGCTCTGACGATCAATGGTGGAGGGACTCCTGCCAACTCACAGCAGGTGCAAGTACAAGAGGAGATCCAGTTAGAAATCCTGTGTGTGGATGCCAGGAGGCCCTTCATTCTATCAGCTGTAGAAATGAAAAGCTGAGTCAACTTACAGAAAGGCTTTGTCCGATCTAGGTAGACACCCAGGCCCTTCTTACATCCAAAGCATGAAGGTGCCTCTCTTCACCAGTCTCATGGTTCTTGGGGTAGAAGACCAGAAGGAAGATGTCCTGGCTCACGTGGAAAGTAGACACCATGTTGGGAAGGAAGGCTGGTGGGGCTGGAGCTGGACCTTGTCCTTATAGAAGGCCATGTATGGCGGTTCTGAGGTCAGGACTCACAGCTCAGAGACTCACCTCGCCAATGTCACCGTATGATATGCATCTTTCCCAAATCTGAACCTTAGCATCCAAAATCTGGGTGCTTGTATGAAACTCCCCCAAGCTTATTACCAGCTTGGATCCGATCTCGCTGCCACCATCCAAAATTTCCAGGGTTTTGGCCCCCTCTGGTCTCCCCAAAACCTTCCCTGGAGGGACCCCAAGACTCAGAAACCCTGAGCCTACAACAAAGGGAAATAACCCACTTCCCTTCCCTCTCTCTCTCCCACCCAGACTTTCCTCTCTGGGCTAACCTGGGAGTATTGATGCAATCTCTTTACATCACAATACCAAGAAGCATATCTCCTCTATTCCACAAAGAGACAAACCCCAAATACAAGGAAACAGAGATGATCCTATCTCTTCCCCCTCCCACCAACTCCCTGGTGCTGCAGAGCTTACCCTCCGTAGATCTAACACAAAGAGAATTCCCTCCCCTTGTTCCTTAACCTACCCAGAGAGAAAAACTCAAACAAGTCTTACAAAGAAAACTTTATATTAAAAAAAAAGAAAGAAAAAGACATAAGAATATAAACTCTGCATCAAGATGACAATACAGGGCTATTGCTTATAAGAAAATATGAATAAACAGTCTGATTCAAAAAGATATCCAATTTGAAACATTCCAGCAAGTTACACACATGTAAATACACCCAAAACAACATAAAAGCCTATATTGTTTTTCTACCTGTACTTACAAGTTGGACACAGAAGATTAGAAGAAGAAAGAAGCTTCTCATAGCTGAGAGACAAACAAAAGACTCAGAGTCCAAAAATTCCCTCCCTGACTTTGAAAAATCCAGTTTCCTGATTGGTCCTCTGGTCAGGTGTTTGGTTCCCTTTGTTAACCCTTTACAGGTAAAAGAAACATTAACCCTTAGCTATCTATTTATGACACACCACCACCAGGAAAGCTACCTTCCATGATAGGTGAGATGGAGCATGACGCCAAAGGCTCAAAGAGCAGGGACATGAGCCAGGGCAGAACCAAGTTGAGATCCTACAGAGGGACCGAACTTGTGGAAAAAGTCTCTCAATACCTCTCAGGAACCTGAACATCAAGTCATGGGAGAACACTGTCTGCCTCTGGATTGGCAGATGAAAGGAAGAAATGGCCCCTAGATGCACCCTGATAGAAGACTGTGCCAGGCCCTGGTTCCTAAAATGAAGCAAGTAGTCTAAGATCGACTGCACCAAAGAATGTGAAGAAGAGATGCCCGTTCGGCCATCTAGCGGGAGAACCTCATCCACTTTGCCAGGTAAGTCTGGTCTAGGACTTTCTACTCTCGAGGAGGACCTTCTGGATCCCTTCCAAACAGGCCCATTCCTCAGGGTTCAGCCACACAACATCCACACCATAAGGTGGAGGGACGCGAGATTTGGGTGCAAGAGTCAACAGTGATCCTGTGACAGCAGGTTTAGTCAGTTTGGCAGGGGCCACAAAGGGATTGCTGCCAGGCTCGACAGTGTCCAGGACCAGAGCGGGCAAGGCCACACTGGGGCAATCATGATAACCTGCACCTTCTCTCTCCTGATTTTTGCTAGGACCTTGCTGATGAGCGGAATCAGAGGGAACGTGTACATCAGGCTTTCTGTGCATGGCAGGAGGAAGGCATCGGAAAGGGAGCCTTGGCTCAGACCCCATCGGAGCAAAACTTGTGGCACCTCCTGTTCTGCCTGACAGGTGAGGAAGGAAGACCACATATGCCCTGTGCACTGCCCTGACGTCTTTGACATTTGTGTAGTGTCATTTCCTCTGGGGAACACACATCCTGGGTCTGGAGGGTCCCAAGGTATGTCCCCCCAGCCAAGGTCCGAGGTGTCCAAAACCAACTTGTCTGAGTGAGGAGTGCTGATGAAGGGAACTCCTTCCATGACTTTCCCGGGGTCGGTCCACCATCGCAGTGAGGTAAGTATCATCACAGGGATGGTAACAACCTTTTCCAGGTGATCCCTTGATTTGTAGTAGATCGTCGCCAGCCATTGCTTCAGGAGTTGCATCTGGAGCCTGGCGTGGTGCACCACATATGTGCACATTGCCACGTGACCTAGGAGGCATAGGCAAACCCTGGCAGTGGTCGGGGAAACGTGGAGACTTCCACGATGAGGTCTGTCAATGCCATGAATCTCTCCAGCGGCAGAAACGCCCTGGAGCAGGTCCAGTCGAGCATCGCTTTGATGAATTATATCCTCTGTACCAGAATTAACGTGAATTTTTTGTTGTTTACCAACAGGCTGAGGCAACGGCAAGTGGCTAACATCCCTTTGGACCTGGGACCTGGAGCCGCCTCTGGTCAGCCAGTTGTTGAGGTAAGGGTAGATCTGGACACCCTGATGTCTGAGGTAAGCAGCCACCACTGACATGCACTTTGTAAATACCAGTAGGCTGTCGCTAGGCCAAATGAGAGGACCACAGACTGACAGTGGTTGGGACCTATTGTAAACCAAAGGAAGCGTCTGTGTCCCTCAAAGATAGCGATGTGAAAGCACGCATCCTTCATGCTGAGGGCAGTGTACCAGTCTCCTGGATCTAGGGAGGGGATGATAGAAGCCAGGGACACTATGGGGAACTTTAGCTTTGTTAGGAAGCGGTTCAAATCTCGCAGGTCTAGGACACGTCACATACCACCGTTGGCCTTGGTTTTAAAAAGTAACAGGAATAGAATCCCTTGTTCCTGTACTCTGGAGGAACGACCTCCACTGTGCCTAGCTGCAGTAACCCCTCTACCTCCTGCACGAGGAGACTCTTATGAGAAGGGACCCTGAAGAGGGACGGGGAGAGGAGATAGGAAGGAGGGTAGAAAGTAACTGAAGGGTGTAACCCTATGCCACAGTACTGAGGACCCATCAGCCTGATGTTACAGATGCCCATGCAGGGAGGAAAGGAGAAACGTGGTTGGCAGAAATAGGGGAGGAAGGATCCTGGGAACAGTCCAGTAGGTCGCCCTCAGGCATACCCTCAAAATGAGTACTTGCCTGCCAGCTTATTGTTAGCCGAGCTTGACTGAGAAGCCTGCGAAGGCTGGTGGCTAGGATACCAGTTGTAGCCTCTGGATTTCTTATGGGGAGGCTCCTGGCAAGGGTGACTCCCCTGGCCCTGAGGCTGCTGAGGCTTGAACCACTTGTGGAGAGGGCTGGGAACATACAGTCCCAATCTTTTAAGAGTCATGCGGGATCCTTGAGGCCATGGAGCTTATTGTCCATCTGTTCCACAAACAGGGCTTTCCCATTGAAGGGAAGGTCTTTCATTGACTGCTGAGCCTCCATGGATGCACTGGAGAGGAGCAGCCAGGATGCCCAGCGCATAGCGACGGCTGAGGCCAGGGCTCAGGTGGCGGTGTCTGCCACATCTGACGCTGCCTGGAGCATCACCCAGGCCACATTCGTGCCCTCCTCTATGATTGCCCTGAACTCCTTCCTAAAAGCCTCAAAATTGGCCATAGGTTGCCAATATGTTAAAGTCATAGTGTCCCAGGCCTGATGGTTGGCACCCTCAACTGGAGACTAGAGGATGAATAAAACTTACGCCCAAACAAGTCTGGTCTCTTGGAATCCTTTATTCCTAGGGGTAGCCCTGGGCTGACCTTGTCGCTCCCTGTGGTTAACCGCCTCTACCACTAGGGAGTTGGGAGCAGGGTGGGTGTACAGGTACTCATTGCCTTTGGATGGCACAAAGTACTTGCGCTCAGCCTTCTTGGAGATGGGGGGGAAGGGAGGAAAGAGTTTGCACAGGGCATTGGTGATCTTTCAGACCCCTTCATGAAGGGGCAAAGCCACCTTCGCCAGTGCAGTGGAGCAGAGGACATTGAAGAGAGAGTCTGAGGGCTCCTTTAACTCCTCCACCTGAAGACTCAGGTTGGCGGTGACCCTCTTCAGTAGTTGCTGGTGTGCCTTAGCGTCATCCGGAGGAACTGAGGGAGGGGGCCTCGTTATAGCCTCGTCTGGTGATGACAAGGAGGATGCTGGTTGTGGAGGACCCTACAGCACCATTGGTGACCCAGTGGCTTGCTCCCCTATTCCCTCTTGGACTTGCGGGGTCCTTACGCCCAAGGCTTCGTGCACCAGAGGGTTGGAGAGAGAGGCAGCTGGTCTCTGAGGCTCCAGACATCAAGCGGGAGGCCTGGATGAACCCCCACAGGTTCCATGCGTACCATGGCACTGGCCACTGTGCCTAAGTCCACGGGGCTGGTTGTGGTGCCGACAATGTAGCTGGTACTGGAACTAGGGGCGAGAGATAGCTCAGTGGGTTTAGCAGGCCAATGCTCAAACCAGAGTTGTGAGCTCAATCCTTGAAAAGGCCATTTAGGGATCTGAGGCAAAAATCTGTCTGGGGATTGGTCCTGCTTTGAGCAGGGAGTTGGACTAGATGACCTCCTGAGGTCCCTTCCAACCCTGATATTCTATGAACTATTCTATGAACTTGTCCCACCGTCAGGAAACCTCGCTCTGAACCAGGGCTGGATCCAGAGCAGTTGCTCCCAGGCGACCAGGTCCCATTACCCCAGTCCAGAGCCTCCTCCCACATCCTTATCCCTGGCCCCAACCCACAGCCCCCTCCTGCATACTGAGTTCCTCTGCCCCACCCCCAGCCTGGAGCCCCCTTCTGCATCCCAATCCCTCATCTCCAGCCCCACCCCAGAGCCTGAACCCCCAGCTGGACCCCTCACCCCAGCCCGGAGTCCCCTCTTGCACTCTGAACCCCTGCCCCAGCCCAGTGAAAGTGACTGAGGGTGGGGGAGAGCAAGCCATTGAGAGAGGGGGAATGAAGTGAGTGGAGGGAAGCGGTGGTGCCACAGGGAAGGGACGGGGCTAGGGTGTTTGGTTTTGTGTGATAAGAAAGTTGGCAACCCTACCTTGCCCCACTTATGTAAGTGCCCTACTACACCAACATCATACCTCCACCTCCACAAAAGGTGTAGGGCTTATGTCAGTGTAGTTAGGGCAACAGAGTGTCTATGTAGACACTGCCTTACATCAGCTGCTGGCTCCACGCTGGAGCCATGAAATTGACAAGAAAGCTGGGCAGCTAGAGCCCGGCTGCCCCTGATACCCCACTCTTAGCTGGGCTGAGGGCTGCCCCGCTCCCGCTTAGAGAGCTGAGAAGCCTGGGCAGCTGCCCCCTGCTTCTGGTGGGATATGGAGAGGTGAGAAGTCCAGGCGGCTGCCTCTTGCTCCTGGTGGGCAATGGGGAGGTGAGAAGAGCTGGGAGCAGGGAACTGAGAGCCCAGGAAGAGCACCACCGAGAGAAAGAGGATAGTGTGGACATGAGTCACCATAGTATTTCCATAGTGCCTGTAAGGTGACCTTACGTAGTTGACTTAAGTCTGTAGACATGCCCTAAGTCATTCCTTGGGCCAACGGACTTTGAGTTTACAGTAACTGTGCTGTAAGGAAGAAGTAAGTAAGGAACTCAGGATTTGGCCCTATGCTGATAAGACATGAGCTATTTCATAGCCAGGCCAGCAAAGTGGTAAACCTTATCTAGTTTCCAAATTTAAACACCTCCATAAGATAAATCATTTAATAGATTTCAACCATAACTTAAGGTATATGGGTGAGCTGGGATAAATATGGTGTAGGGATATGTAAATTACACCTCCCTGGTCCTGTGAGGCCCCTTATGGCTCAGGGTCATTGATCCTGATGGAATCAGGTGGTGGGATAATACTAGCACCATCTTTCTGAGTGCATGTTAGCTGGTCACAGCTTTAATTCTCCTTGATGAGATCATTGAAAGAGGTGCTAGATCAACATAACTACATATTAAACCACAACATGAATTTAGCCCTACAACAGTAATTTAATCTAGTTGGCAATGTAAATTATATAGAGGTTGTTTTTTTTTAAATAAATGCATGTTTTTTCCAGATGTCGCCTCTGTGAATACTAAGTGTACTGGGCTGGTGATGATAAATCTGAAAGTTTAGATGCTTTCTCTTTGTAGACAAAACTTAAAAGTGTGTTTTATCCTTAGAGAGCATGATTGCCATAGCAACCATGCAGAGGTATTTTTTGGCATGTTACCACCAGGTTTAAAAAATCTCCAGTGAATCATAGAGCTTGATTGGACTGGTGTTGCATGAATTACTAAGAGAAACAATACTTACTATGTCTCAAAATAACAAGTAAATAAGTGCCCGCAGTTACATTTTTTTAAATGATTGAAATACATCGGAACAGCAATACAGTACTGCATTCCTCCAAGTCCAAAATAGTCTGCAGATTCAGCACTTGGGAACAACTGTGCCATCAGAGAAGCATCCTCTCCCCCTCCCCCATTTATATATATAAATATATATATGGTACAGTACGTCTTAAAAAAAGCATTGCTAGACTAAAAATCATGGGCCATCTTCAAAATAATCACGTTAGGGATAAATTTGGCCTAATATAATAATACAAGTAAGAAGATTTGGCGTGTGTTTTTTTTAAAATAATGCCTTTATTTTAATAAGGCTAAGGATTTTAAAAGTAAAATATTAATTTCACTGGTTACTCTGTTCTCTCTTTCGAGTCATTCAACTTGGACAATGAAAAAGGGCTAGCTAGTTGACCTTTGGTTCCTAGCCATTTTTAACTTCAGGTTCTCATGCATTAGCACAATTCTGTAATGTTTTGGTTGCAAACACTGTAGGAGAATGATGAGCTAGCTTAGAACTGCATGTGAGCTGACAAACATGGCCAGTCCACCTTGTGATTGTTGTCTATTCCATTTGTTTATCAGGGAATCCTTTTACTGGCTGGGGGAGTATTTGAGCATGTTAAGTCAGGTGTGCAGCAATGCAAGATACAGATTGGCTGTCTTTTCCTCATGAGCAATGCAGACAATCAGTGTTTGTAGCTGTGGAGAGTTAAGGGACTGTTACATAGATAAACAGTCTACTTGTTAGCTGAACTACTTTGATTCCCAAAATAGCATTATCCTTCCATTATGCTTCCTTGAAACCAAAGAAAATGATTTTAGTTGATTTTGCAAAAGCACCTGATCAAGCCCTTTAAACACCTATTATAAATAGTAATCTTCCCCAGTTATATTGTACAGTACACGAAAAAAATTAGTATGTGTATGTCTATATGTGGATCTGATCACCATTGCACCTGAGCGTACTGACCACAACATACAGTCCAGTAATTTCCCTGTAAGGATAGCAAATTGCTGAACAAATCTGGATTAAAGTTTATATATGTTTTGTGAATTTTTTTTAAAAAGCCATATACAACGGTTCTCCAATACTGCCATCTACAGCGTCTTTTGACATATTACACCATTGGCACCAAAACAAAGTATCAGGCACTACAACCAGGTAACCTGCTAATATGTTCTGCGAGTACAGGTCCCTCCACTCTTTTAAGAATCTCTTAAACTGTGTCTAGATTATAGACTGTTTGGATGGGTACCCAGAGGAATTCCAACAGATCAAGACAAATACTATAATTCAGCACTCCTACAGCTTTGTCAAAGAAGCATCATTGCGTTTTCCCACTGTTTCCACTACAAATTACTTTGGGCCAAGTAGCCTAAGTGGTTTAAACATCACTACTCATATGACAAAGATGAACCAAATGTGCTCCATGCTAACCGAGAACAGGAAAGAAAAAAGGAATAAAAAGCAAAGAAGGAAAGGCTATGTGTATATGGCTTAGTATTGTTTAGGCTCAGTGTTGTAAAATGTGCACGTTGGTTATGGAAGTTTTCTGTGTCTATATAGTTGAACTCCAGAGACTCTTTCAGTGACAATGAAAGAAGGTAATGTTATGCCATTCATAAATAATGATGCATGACAGAGCCACACATTCTTCATACAGAAAGATATTTTTAGATTATTTCTTTTTGCAGAGAAAGAGGCATCTTTGGGCCTGATTTCCCCCCCATTGTTCCTCACCTGAGGAGTCATATGTGAGACTGCTACTCACATAAGGAAGAGCTGACAAGACAGGATTCTTAGAGTTTGTCAGTCTAATTGTAAAGTGAATTGTTTGGCAGAGAATAAACTGGAAGTGGGTGTTTCAAAAGTCTTAAGAACGGCCATTCTGGTTCAGACCAATGGTCCATCTAGCTCAGTATCCTCTCTTCTCACTGTGGCTGGTGCCCAGATGCTTCAGAGGGAATGAATAGAACAGAGCAATTTATCAGGCAATCCCTTCCCTGTTGTCCAATCCCAATGTCTAGCAGTTAGAGGTTTAGGGACACACAGGCATAGGGTTGTGTTCCAGACCATCTTGGCTAATAGCCACTGATGAACCTATCCTCCACTAATTTATCTACCATAATTCTTTTATGAATTCAGTTGTAATTTTGGACTTCACAACATCCCCTGGCAACAAGTTCCAAAGGTTGGCAGTGTATAGTGTGAAGAAGTACTTCCTTATGTTTCTTTAAGCCTGTTGACTATTAATTTCATAGGATGACCACTGGTTCTTGTGTTATATGAAGTGGGTAAATAACACTACCTTATTCACTTTCTCCATACCAGTCATGATTGTATAGACCTCTATCATATCCCACCTCCCGCCAATTTGTCTCTTTTTTCAGATGAACAGTCCTACTCTTTTTAATCTCTCTTCCCACAGAAGCTGTTCCATACTCCTAATCATTGTTGTTGCCCTTCTCTGTACTTTTTCCAATTCTAATATATTTTTTTTTTTGAGAAGGTATGACCTGAACTGCACACAGTATTCAAATTGTGGGCATACCATGCATTTATATAATGGCATTCTGAGCTTTTTTGTCTTGTCATCTATCCATTGCCTAATGGTTCCTAACATTTTGTTAGCTTTTTTGACTGCGCAGCACATTGAGCAGATGTTTTCATAGAACTACCCACAATAATTCCAAGAGCTCTTTCTTAAGTGGTAAGAGCAATTTAGACCCCATTATTTTGTATGGATAGTTGGGATTGTTTTCCTATGTGTGTTTCTTTACATTTATCAGCACTGAATTTCATGTGCCATTTTCTTGCCCAGGCTCCAAGTTTTGTGAGATCCCTTTGTAACTCTTTGCAGTCTGCTTTGGATTTAACTATCTTAAGTAATTGTGCACCATCAGCAAACTTTCCCACTTGAGTGTTTTCCCCTTTTACCAGATTGTTTTGAATATACTGAACAGCACTGGTACCAGTAGATATCATGGGGGGACCTCATTATTTACCTCTCTCCACTGTGAAAACTGAGCATTTATTCCTACCCTTTGTTTTCTTTCTTTTAAACAGTTACTGAGCTATGAGAGGACCTTTCCTCTTATCCGATGGCTGCTTAAGAGCCATTGGTGAGAGGCTTTCAGAAAAGTCCAGGTATGTTATATCTACTGGTTCATTCTAGCCTATGTGTTTGTTGACCCCCTCCATGAATCTTGATATATTGATGAGTCATGATTTCCCTTTACAAAAGCCATGTTGACTCTTCCCCAGCACATTGTGTTCATCTATGTGTGTGATAATTCTGTTCTTCACTATAGTTTCAACCAGTTTTCCTGCTTCTGAAATTAGGCTTATTGGCCTGTAATTCTGGAGCCCTTTTAAAAAAATCTTCATCACATTTGCAATCCAGCATAGAGGCTGCTTTAAGTGATAGGCTACACACCACAGTTAGTAGTTCTGCAATTTCATATTTCCATTCCTGCAGAACTCTTGGGTGAATATCTTCTGGCTCTGGTGTCTTATTACTATTACATTTATCAATATGTTCCAAAACCACCTTTCCTGACACCTCGTGTGTGACCCCTAAAACGAATTGCTTAGGTGTGGGAATCTCCTTCATCCTTTGCAGTGAAAACTGATGAAAATAATTCATTTAGCTTCTCCATAATGGCCTTGTCTTTATTGAGTGCTCCTTTAGCACCTCAGTTGTCCACCAGCAGATTTTCTTCTTTTGATGTACTTACAAAAACTAACAGCATTTTTTTTTGTCTTTTGCTAGTTGCTTTTCAAATTCTTTTTTGCCCTGCCTAATTATACTTCAACTCTGGCAAATGACGTCTAATTTTCCTCAGTGGGAGTTGACTTTTATTTTTTAAAGGATGCCTTTTTGTCCCTCACCACCTCTTTTATTCTGGTGTTTAGTTATGCTGAAGGTTTATTGGTCCTCTTACAGGTTTTTTTATTATTATTTGGGCTAAACATATAGCTTGAGCCTCTATTATGGTGTTTTTAAAAAGTTTCTGTGCAGCTTGCAGGTATTTCACTTTTGTGACTTTTCCTTTTAATTTCCATTTAACTAGCTTCCTCAGTTTTGTATAATTCCCCTTTTTCAAGGTAAATGCTAATATGGTGGGTTTCTTTGGTATTCTCCCCCCCCCCCCCACAAGGATGTTAAATTTAATTACATTATGGTCATAATTACCAAGAAGTTTAGCTATATTCACCTCTTCGACCACATCCTGTGTGCCACGTAGGACTAAATCAAGAACTGCCTCTCCCTTTGCAGATTTCAGGACTAGCTGCTCCAAGAAGCAGTCGTTAATGGTGTTTAGAAGTTTTATCTCTGCATTCTGTCCTGAAGTGACATGTATCCAGTCAATATAAGAATAGTTGAAATGCCCTATTATTACTGAGTTTTCTGTTTTTGTAGCCTCTCCCAATCATCATCCTGGTCAGGTGGTTAGTGGTATATTCCAACTGCTATACTCTTATTATTCAAACATGGAATTTCTGTCCATAGAGATTCTGTAGTATAGTTTGGTTCATTTAAAGATTTTTACCATTTGACTCTATGCTTGCTTTCACATGCAGAAGCTCTCCGGGTTACGCAAGACCCGATTTATGCAAATCTGCACTTACGGAAAAAGCTCCGGAATTTCCATAAGCTCCTTCTTTTTTGGGGGGGCCGTAATTGTCGGATATGCATTCCCAGCTTTCGCAAAATTGGACTTATACAAGGCATTCTGGAACGGAACACTTGCTTAAGTCGGGGAGAGTCTGTATACTGCCACTCCCATACCCACGATCTACTCTGTCAATCCTATATATTTTGTACACTGATATGATTGATTATCATCATTCCACCAAATTTCTGTGAAGCCTACTATATCAATATCCTCATTTAAATACCAGGCACTCAAGCCCACCCATCCTAGTATTTAGACTGATTGCATTTATATATATGCACCTATCAGATTTGTCACTATTTAGATTTCTGCCTTCATGTGATGTAACTGAATGGGATTCTCTTTTGTTTTACTGTTTCTTTTCAGTTCCTACCTGTATTTTATCAACTTCTATCCTCCCCTCTTTACTAGGATATAGAATATCCTCTCTAATCAATTCTCCCCTAAGCAATGTGTCTGCCCCAATTGTGCACCCCTCTACCCTTAGTTTAAAAAAATTCTCTATGACCTTTTTAAATTTACATGCCAGCAATCTGGTTCCGTTCTGGTTTAGGTGGAGCACATCCTTATTCAGCAGGCTTCTTTACCTGTTAGCTGAAGTGCTGGGAATTGGAGTATTTTGTTTGTTTTGAATGCAATGGTATTGAAGTGACCAGCCTTAGTTTCTTATTATTCTGGGTTACAGTTTAAAGTTACTTTTCTTAAATTCCATATAGTTTAGCTTCAGCCATTTCCTTTATTTGCCAAGTTGCAGTTAAATGATAAAACCAAGACTTTATCAACATAAAATTCCTTTTTGGTGTTTTGTAAATCATCATTACTTTTATGAAGTTTGCTCAATTTCTTTTTTCACGTTCTTAGTCCTTGAGGGTTTTGGTAACTGAGAACTGGTACAGTACCAGCTCCTGACAATATTAGGTTGAATGCTTTTGCACTCCAGCAGCTGGGCTCAATTTCTTCTATTACTATTATAGCTGTGATCTTTAAAGCCATTGGATCAGAATGATCTGTTGCTACTTGAGTCAGAATATCTTAGAGGAATTCTAAGTAAGTCCTAATGGTGATGTTAACATTAAGAAAAGTTTCTAATGTTGCATGATTTGGTCCTTCCTATTTCATTACAGCAGCTCTTGTTTCTAAGTGATTTATTTAAATCACTTTACCATTGGATACATAGGGCCTGATCCTCGTAAGTGCTGAGCACCCTCAGCTCCTATTAGCATTATTAAAAACTGAGGGTGCTCCACATCACTGAGGACAATCTTAGTTTGTTCAAGCTTGTGAAAAGGAGGCTTGACTTATTTTTCCCTCTTTTTAAAAAATGAGCTTTAATTTGCGTCTTTTACGCATTCTTCTAAGGGCTTTGCTCAGTATTACACACAGTACTTATTCAGGCAATGAAGTCAGTGAGAGTTTGCCTGAGTAAGATTTGACAGGATTTGATCTATCTGAATAATAAGAGCGTTTTCCATAGGTGATCCTGCTTTCCCTGGGTTTATACAACTTCTGATTTAGCTGATTTACTATTGTACAGTTATGTCCTTACAACCTCAAGTTTTATCATTCAGCTGTGCTGTGTCAAGTCCCAGTTCCATTTGGGAAATTGTTTTATTCTTGGTAGTATTGTTGACTCCACTGTTGTACATGAGAATGTTCTGCAAAGCATTTTCAAAACAGTTGTGTTGATTTTTAACACATTTTGCTCAATTTCCTTATGCACACAATAAATGGGTAACAATAGACATTTGATTCATACTTTCCAGATCAAAACACGTATTAATGCTTATTAGATATGGTATCCATGTTTAATGACTTCAGTCAGGCTCAGTTAAACTATCTTTCACATTTGCAGTGTGAACTGTTTCCACAGATTGACTAAAGCGCCCCCTGTTGTATATGTGCTAGCCTGCTGTGAGGGATCCAAACCCTGAATCCCACCTCATCTCATCTTACTGGGGCTATATAGAGCTTAGGCACTGGCTTTGGCGCTATCAGCATGCTCTCTAGGTACAGACCTCATGTCTGATACCCCTCTTGGCAATGAGGATTCCCAAAATCCAATTGCTTAGGCCTTGAAACCAGTGCTGTCTCTCCCTAGCCTCTCCAGCAACTCTCCCATGTTCCCCAGAATCCCACCAAAGATTCACTGTTTACCTCTCATGGGGTACATGATAAAGAGAGTCAACAGATACACAGAATGACTTTGCACAGGATTCTAAAACATCATTACTCTTTACTAGGTATCATGACAAATACACTGATCCATACAAAATAATAAACACAATGGTACACATTTCTCTTAGTCCCCTCACCACCCTGGAGAATTTTTTGGGCACAGGCTAAAGTCCTCTAACGAGTCCCGGATATTTCCTCTCCCCTTTACCCTCCCGCACATGACTTCTCTTCATAACATATAGTCTCAAGTCTTTTCTCCCTCTGTTACCTTTTGTCTTGTAACCACCAGCTTCCTTTGTCTTGAGACACACTGATCTGCCTCTGCAGGTGATCAAAGACCTTTGCCTGATGACTTCATGGACAGATGGCCTCTTCTTTGGTAAACCAGTTCTCCTGGGCAAGGGTCTTTCTTCTGTCTCAAGGTGTTTCTTTTTGAATGGAGGACCATCAACATTTAATGACTCTTTATTGTTATCTATGGGCCACTACCCCACGGAGTTTCAGTCCAACGTGGAGATAGGAGGCTAATAGAGAAGGCCAACCATCCCCATGTTTATAATGGCTTTTGCAGCTTGATGAAGAAACAGAGTTCATAAACTCAAAATTCATAAATTGTACTCAGATAGATTGCCCAAATTAACAAAACTGTGTCGTCATAAGCATCATTCTTTATGATCCCATGCTTGTCCTGTATGCTATTCTTGCTGACTTTGCCTGCCTTGGTCTCCTATGACCCACATCACTGCCCTGTGTTTACTGGTCCTTGTCCATTGGCAATGGCCTGCTTGTTTTTATTGTTCTGCTATGCTGTTTTTTTGGTTCTGCCTCATACGTTTCCTTCACTCCGTCTTTCTTTCCTTGGTGTTCATTAGTCTTCATCACTTTATCTCCCTTTGTTCTCTCTTTTTCCCTCATCCAACACACACCATCATTCCAGGGAAGATGTATTCAATCTCGGTAAACAGCTGTTTTTATCAGTTTGCCTTCCATTAAAAGTGAAAACTGTACTTTAAAAAATATGATAATTCACTACTCTGCCAGAGTAAGGTGAAATGCCAGTCAAAGGGTTTTGGCCAAGTATAGTAATTCCACTTCATACCAAAGCCAAAGAAAACCTTTCAGTACAATGGATGCCTTCCTGTGTGCTTTCCAGTTACAGGATTAGGATTTATTCAAAGAATAACAAACTATGAGGAGCACAGTTTCTCTTGGGTGTTTTCTATGGCTCGAAAGTGCTGTACATTGCAAAAAAAAGCAAAACCTGTTTGAAGTCCTGGTACATAGGACTTATTACAAGATAAATTATCTGCTTTGTGTGAAGCATATTCCCTATATTGTCTGCTGTCCTGAATCCAGATGGCATCACAATTACACTGCTCTACAGCCAAAATGCTTCTGAAATAAATGTAGCCAAACTTTACTAGTTCTGGGACACTGAGAATGAAAATGATGCTTAAAATTGTTGATTGGCTCTAGTCTAGCTGTTGGGCTCCAGACTACAGCAGTGGAATCTCCTGGCAGGTGATGTTAGGGTTTCCATGTTCCGTGACCGTCAAAAGGATCTTGTCCCATTCTTCTTCATGGAAGGTGATCTTGTAGCCTGCAACAACATCGATGGTGTGATGGCAGCCCTCAACATCGTTCACGATCCAGATGAGTGGAGACTGTTCATTGATTCATCGAAGACGAGTCTTAAAGCTGTTTTGCTGCATAATGGCAATGTTTTGCCATCAATTCCAGTTGGTCATGCAGTCCATATGAAGGAAACCTATGACAACATGAAACAACTTTTGATGTGCATAAACTATGACCAACATCAGTGGCAGCTTTGTGGCGATTTGAAGGTTGTTGCTCTCTTGCTTGGTCTGCAGACTGGATACACAAAGTACTGCTGTTTTCTCTGCGAATGGGATAGTCGTGCAAGAGATTCCCACTACATCAAGAAAGATTGGCCACTTCGAAAGTCATTGGAGCCTGGGAGGAAAAGTGTTCAGCATCCACCACTTGTTGAATCAAGGAAGATTTTGTTACCACCCTTACACATCAAGCTGGGTCTGATGAAGAACTTTGTCAAGGCCATTGACAAAACACAAGCAGCTTTCAAGTACCTCCGTGGAAAATTTCCAAGGTTAAGTGAAGCTAAGATAAAGGAAGGTGTCTTTGTTGGTCCTCAGATTCGTGAACTTCTTCGAGATGATGCATTTGACCATGCACTGCGTGGCAAGGAAAAGACGGCATGGAAAGCCTTCCAGTTAGTGGCAATAAATTTTCTCGGAAACAACAAGGCAGACAACTACAGGTTGTTGGTGGAAAACCTCCTCAAGGCATACAAAAGCCTTGGTTGCAACATGTCACTAAAGATACATTTTTTGCACTCTCATCTAGATTTTTTTCCACCGAACTGCGGAGCAGTGAGCGACGAGCACGGCGAGCGATTTCACCAGGACATTGCAACAATGGAGAAACGCTATCAGGGCAAATGGAGCCCATCAATGCTTGCAGACTATTGCTGGACAGTGACAAGAGATGCTCCATTTAATGAATACAAGAGACAAGCCAAGAAGCGCCGAGTAGACACTGAATAGGACTAAACTATGTACATAATAGTTTTTTGCCTTTTGTTTCATAATAAATTTTATTTATATAACCCTTTTGCTGATTTTTAAAGTGTTACATAAACAGGACAGGTGAAATATTATCATGTAAAGCAACCATAAACACATGAAAAGACCTAGGTTTACAATTTATGATTAAAACTCTACTATCTACACAATATACATAGACATAAAATGTAAAACCTTAAATATCTTAGAAACAGTAGCCAATCAGTTGTTTTAATTGTCATATTTGAATTCAGCACATCAAAATACATAATAAATACCACATTTTATCTCTGAAGCAGACGACTTCTCAAAAATTGTAGACCAGTCTTATCAACCCCCAATGAGAAGGAAATTCAAAGCTTAAGAGTTAATACGAAGACCCTTGAAAGGCTGCTTCAGCAGAGTCAGTGCTTCAAGCAGTGTTCTTACAGGGAATGAAGGTGACTTTTCAGAAAGTGGTTTGTGAACAGAGTTTGAGCCTGCAAATTTGCACCTGAGTTGTGCAATTCAGTTTTGGACCCAAATCAGACTTCCAGATGGGGAGTACAACTCACAACGCAAGTGATGTAGTCAGTTCTGCGCCCACAGTTTGCTTTGTGGATTCAACAAGAGAGGCCAGGCTTCAGCAAGTACTGTAAAGGACAAACAAAAACCCTAAAGAGGCGCCTGAGAAAAACAAGGCAGACAAGGCTGAAGACATTTCTTTTTAAAGTGGAAAAGGACAACAGACATTCAAAGCCTTTCAGTGAAAGGAAGGCAAGGTAGCATAGACATCGTCTCTGAGATTGGCAGCTAATAACTTAGTGTTGTGATATATGAATGTGCTCAAAAAAGTTTGCCTGTTTTATCATTAGTCTAATCCTGAGGCCTAATCCAATGCCCATTGAAGTCAACAGGAATGTTTCCAGCAATGTCAATGGGAAACATAGAATCAGACCTCAGGTGTACAGAACTCCTGGGGCTCTGAATGGGAATAAAGCCAGATAGACCATAATGCTGCTTTCACAGTGCCTAATGTGCACTCATTTTCTGACAAACTTAGAAAGGGTGGGTGAATTTGCAGCTCCAATAATTTTAAGGAACTGGAAAAATGAAGGAATTGAAAATAAGTGTAAGCACAGAGTCAGCAATTACTGGGTTAGGACCAATGGTTTTAAGAGACTGTTTTCTTTTTGTTTTTTTTTACACAAAGTTGGGATGCCACTTGGTTTCATTTATGAAATAAATACACTTTGTACTGACTTTGTACATCACACTTTTAATCTAAGTGGCTAAGTGTTATCTCCACTTTACAGGTGGAGAAACTGAGTCACAGAGAGATGCTGTGACTTGTCCAAGGTCCCAGAGATTCCTGACTCCACGTCCAGTGCCCTATCCATTGGACTTTTTAAAGGTTGTTTAAAAGTAGGCTGGAGTCTGAGGCCTTTAGGAAGTGTGTCCCCTGCATTTGTGCTTCTTTGTTTGGCCATTTACACTTACTGATTTTTAATTTTTATTTTATTTTTTTACAAAGAACCAAAAGCAAATAAAGGACAGTTCCTTCCCAAGATGAATTTTCTATAAAGGTTTATTAGGCGCATAAGAGTGCTTTGTGTTCATGTCATTTCACCTACCGTTTCATACATTCAGCTGCTTGGGAAGCACTGGAATGCCACATTTCTGAGTACTTCACAGTCCAGGAAGGGAATAACCCTGCATGCATAGGAGTCAATTGGAGCTCTGCTATCGACTAGCATGGATGCAGATCAGCCAGAGGGGTAGTGAAACCAAAAAATCCAATTTCTATTTGTATTACTCTCCTTCAATCATTTTATTTGCTCTCTACGTGAACCAGGCAAATAAAAATCAATCTTTGGAGAAAAAAAACACAAATGGATAACATGGAAAAGACCTACTAGCTTTGTCATACCTTGTTCACAGAAGGTGCCAGTAGTTCCTAGAGGGCAGTGGCATGTGTATCCATCAGGCAATGGCACACAGGTAGCACCTTTTCTACACAGATGTGGTGGGTTGTGCTCAGGATCACAAACTGAAACTGTCTCTGTGCAAAATGCTCCTTTCCATCCAGTGGGGCAGTCACAGCTACAATACATAAAAGAGGGGAAACAATGCAACATTATTACCCAAACAAATCAATGTTTCAGTAGCATTTGGAGTCAGCATTTTCAGACTCTGATGCCTAAAGTTAGGCAGCTAGATCAGAGGTTTTCAGTGGTGCTAAATAGCCAACTCTCTCATTGGATTGTATTTTTAGGCAGCTTAGTTTTAAAGCGTTAGCCCAAATTTACATCATATTTGTTTTAGTCTAACAGCCTGGGATCACTGTTTGTATTTAATGGGACATTTGAATTTTTTATTATTTGTACTATGGTATTAGCATCCAGAAACGCCAGCTAGTCTTGCATCTCCTTTTTGCTAGGTATTATACAAAACACAGAAGAAGGCAAGGTCCCTAACCCAAAAAACTTACAAGCTAAATTAAGAAATGGCACAGAATGTAAGTGTAACAAAGAATAAGGGAGAAAGGGAAGATAATGAAGTGGACCCAAGGGAAAAGTAGTAAGATCAGGCCCTGTGGCTGCTTCTGAGCTAGCCAGTTAGTTGGCTGATTTCTTCTCAGAGGCAGAGCAGAAGTGGGATCTGGGGAAGGTTTTGAAGGAGGAGAGGGTAGGAGGGTTGCAGGGGAGTGAGGCCTGTGTCACAAGTTGTATATAGTGGCTAGTTGCAGTCATTAATGCCATCATCAAACTGAGGGAAAAGGTAAGTGTCTGCTGGCCTTTCACACCTCTGTATTTAATTAGAGCCAGGGGAATCACTGAGATCAAACAAGAAAAACAAACCATCCTGTTGGTTGTCCATATTAAAGTCATTCTGAGTGTTGTAGAGCTTGTAAAATCCAAAAACACACTAGATACAGAGATTTAAAAATGGACCTTCTCCTTGAAAGCAGAATTCTTTTAAATAGTTTAAATGCATTAAATCAATTTGCATTTTATCATCCACTGGCAGTTTTATGACCTGTTATAGCCATAGTGCTCTCAGGATATTAGAAAGAGAAAATGGGTAAGGTAATATCTTTTACAGGTCCAAAATTCTGTTGGTGAAAGAGACAAACTTGTGAGCTACACAGACAGAGCTTAATTTGTGCCAGGGCTTGCCAGAGCTGAGCCCTGGCACCTCTAGGCTTGGCAGTTCATAGCCCCAGCACTTCTGGGCTCCTGGCCAGCAGCCTCTACTCTCTGAAGGCAGCATCTCTGCCAGCAGCAGCACAGAAGTAAAGTAGCAATACCATACCATGCCACCCTTATTTTTGCACTGCTGCCAGCAGCTGCACTGCCTTCAGAACTGAGTCTCTGGCCAGCAGCCGCCCAGCTTGAGCTCTGGCACCTCTTTCATTTCAAATTAAACATTGTACCCAGAGTTGTTCTTCTTCGTCTCACTTTGTTTCAGATTTATGACATGTCAGTGTTTCTCTAAATAAGGGGTGGGCAAACTTTTTGGTCCAAGGGCCACATCTGGGTATGGAAATTGTATGGCAAGCCATGAATGCTCATGAAATTGGGAGTTGGGGTGAGGGCTCCAGCTGGGGTGAGGGCTTGGGAGGGGCCAGAAATGAAGACTTCAGGGTGCGAGAGGTGGCTCCGGGTTGGGGTGTGGGTCGGGGGTGTGGGCTCCGACTGGGGGTGTAGGCGAGTGGGAGGGGTTCAGAAGGTGGCCAGTGGGAGCTGCGGGTATGGCGCTTGGGGTGGGGGCAGTGTGTGGATTTCCCTGTCTGCCCCTACACGTAGGAGCCAGAGGGGGGACATGCTACTGCTTCCAGGAGCTGCTCTCTGGCAGGAATTGAGATCCAGGTTAAAACACCTGAAGGGCCAGATGCATCCCCCGGGCAGTAGTTTGCCCACCCCTGCTCTAAATGGTTATTGGTTGCCTGTAAAAATCAAGGCCAAGAATAGAACATAGATTCTGACTGGTCCTTTTCTCAGGCTTTTGTTTTTGTCCCTCTTGGACATTAGTTCAGACTTGCTGAGCTACATTGTCTCCATCAATCAACTCACAGCTTCTAAGCAAAGGGCATCCATGAATCTTTGAAACAGTGGCAAGATCTATATCCTTATCTCAGGTACGATCTGTAACTATTTTTCATTTCCTAGACATTTCGCAAACATGGCACAGTACTTCTATTATTGTTTCTTTAAACCTTCAGGGCAAAGGACAACAGGTAAGCAAGCCACTGCCTGCAACCTCTTCACAGTGCTAAACGGCTACCTAAAATTAAGGGGAAAAGAGGACAAGATTTCACAGTAACAAAAGCACCTCAATCCATCAGAGTCGAACATTAGGGTATTTTCTCTCTCACCCTTAACCCTTGTGCTTTGATGCATAGAAACTATTGAGGCGGGAAAGTAATTTAGCTTCCTAAGTGGCAGATAGAAATGTCGGTTTCCTGTGCTATGATGGACTAAGGACCTGAAAACTGTGGCTGCACTTGCTGGGACTCATAGGAGGGATTTTTTTTTCTCTTCCCCCTCCCTGCACACCATATGTCTTTTTGACACTCATATATCAGAACATTTTCTTGCAATGTAAAAGTGAAATACTAGATCTATTGATTTAAATGGGACTAAACCTACTTGCATGAGGGTTGAATTTGATCAGCTTCCTTCTTCCATACATGTCAAGTGTCATGAACACACATCACCCCATATCAATGGTATTACAGATGTGCCTCAGCTTAGCAATTTGATTGTAGATTTGCATCCAGACTTTCCCAAAGTTCAGAGTTGTGTGGATTTTGGGTTCTGGTTCAGGCACATACTAGAGAGAGGTACAACTCACAAAGTTTGGATTTGGAAGCAAATTCAAAATTGGCCACACTTTAGGGAGGCAAGTGAAGAAGTGTTTGGGATCAGTCTGTCTCTCCTGATTAGTAATGAGTAGACCTTCCAAGAGTCAGAACTCAGCTTAAGTGCAGAGAAACTGATACAATTTCTGATCCTTAACTATATTATCTGAATCATTGCTGGCGTCCTGTCTCCCCACACAACAGGTACCACCAACTTCTCTCACCATCTAACTCCTCTCCATCCGGCAGACCTGGGGTTTCATCTATATCCTGCTCTTGTTTGTTTTGTTTTCTGGGGTGGAGAGGGAGAAATGCAGTGGCTTGCTATTTCATCACTGCCTGGATTTCTCAGGCCTTTCCTTTCTCATTTCTGTTTCTTTAAGAGTTAGGCAGATGGTTGCGGGCTAGCAGACTCCTCCACAATCCTGCTTCTTTAGGTTTTGTGAGGGGCGGCAACTTCATGTGCCCATTTCCCACAACTCTATCATTTTGTGGTGGCATATTCTGGAGTGCAGGAAGTCTCCCTATTTGTAGGTTCTTCTCCATACAATTGAAACTTTGCAAATATGCTTCAGGGCACATTGGGTAATTTTGCAATATCCTGTTTTGCAGGGGGACTTCATTCTAAGACCTGGTCTACGCTAGTCTGTTATTTCAGAATTAGCCAAGTTAATTTGGAAAAAAAAAGATTTCGTCCACACGGCTAAACTGGTTTTTTCAATTCAAAGGACACTTTAATCCAATTTCTGTACTCCACGTCGGCAAGTGGAGTAGCACTTAAATCGAGATCACAATCCCAGGTTAAAGGTATTGTGGATGCAATTCGATGTTATTGGCCTCTGGGAGCTATCCCAGAATGCTCCCTTGTGGCCGCTCTGGACAACACTCTCAACTTCGATGCATTAGCCAGGTGGGCAGGAAAAGCCCCAGGAACTTTTGAATTTCATTTCCTGTTTGGTCACCATGAGCACAGGTGACTGTCAGCCCAGTCCACCATCACAGGCGACCATGCAGAGTCCACCACCACAAGAGATCACGCAGTCCCTGATTCACAGACGAGCTCCAGCATGGTCCAAACGGGAGGTATTGGATCTCATCGCATGTTGTGGAGATGAGTCTGTTATGGCAGAACTACATTCCAAAAAAGGAACTCAAATACGTGCGCTAAAGGGACATGGTGGAAAAAGGCTACTCCAGGGACACAGAGCAGTGTTGAACAAAAATCAAGGAGCTCAGGCAAGTGTACCAAAAAGCCTGGGAGGTGAACGGGCACTCTGGGTCACAGCCCTATACATTCTGCTTCTACTGTGATCTGCATTCAATTATGGGGGGTGACGCCACCACTACCCCACCACTGTCCATGGACACCTGCAAGATGGGAGTTGCATGGAGCGAGGAGGAAGAGTCACTGGAGGATGAAGAGGAAGAGGAGGAGGACAGTGCACAGGTGGCAAGTGAGGATCTGTTTTCTCCTCTAGCCAGGAACTATTCTTAACATTGGAGCCAAGAGCCTCGCCCCACTCCCAAGGTGGGCTTCTGGACCATGACCCTGGAGAAGGTACTTCTGGTGAGTGAGAGCCTGATCAGAGCCATGTGGTGGGAGGTGGGAGAACCCAGCTGCACTGAGCTGTTTGCGTTTAGTTTAAAGGGCTCATCCCTGCTCAGAGCCTCATTGGAGCCACGGGGTGGGTACGGGGGGAGGGGGAGGAGGGAAGGGGAGGGGTGTTGTGTAAAACAATCATCCCAGAGAGCATGCAGGCCCTCCTTTTATATGGCAAACGCACCAGGCATTGCTTGCTATGGGAAAGGGAGCCCGGCAGTTTGAAAGCATTGAAATGAATGTAGAAGAAGCAGAACCCCGCGTGCCTCTAAGCTGCCTGCAAGCTGAATTCTGTTGCCTGGCCATGTGTGATGGCTTACTCACACCAAAGGGTCCCCTTTGTTCTCTGAAATGTATCTTTTAAAATACTACCCTCCCTTTTTCTCCTCCCGCAGGTGCAAATGTTTCAACATGGCCCCTATCTACTCCATCCCAGAGGCTGGTCCAGATTAGAATGTGGAAAAAATGAACTCGGGACGACATGTTCGCTGAGCTCATGCAGTCCTCCTATACTGATAGGGCCAAGATGAATGCATGGAGGCAAACAATTGCAGTGTCCTGTAAAGCATTATAGGAACACGAAGAGAGGAGGGACACGCGCGATGAGAGCAGGCAGGACACTATGGTCAAGCTCATGGGGGAGCAAATTGACATGCTCTACTGTACAGTGGATCTAATGTGAGAAAGGCAGCAAGACCAAAGACTGCCGCTGCAGCCCCCGTTTAAACACCCTCCCTTCTCTCCAAATTCCATAGCCTCCTCACCCAGACACCCAAGAACACAAGGTGGGAGGCTATGGGGACCCACACATTCATTCCCAGAGGGATCGGCCAAGCAACAGAAAGCTGGCATATGCAAACTTTTGATTTGGTTTCTGGATTTGTCCTTCCCTCCTCCTCCACCACCCAACCCAATACCCTCCCATCTCCCGGTCTACCTTCTGATTTCTTTCAGTGTGTTGTGCAACAAATAATAAAGAACAATTTTTAAACAATTTAGACTTTATTTCCTTTCACATATATATGGGGGGCTAGTAACCTCAAGAGAAACAAACACAACTGTCATACCATACCCTGGTCAGTCATGAAACTGGCTTTCAAAGCTTCTCTGATATGCAGCACACCCTGCTGAGCTCTTCTAATTGCCCTGTTGTGCGAAATTGGCCATCAGGTGAGTTGCCTCAACCTCCCATCCCACCATAAACATCTCCCCCTTACTCTCACAGATATTGTGGAGCACACAACAAGCAGCAATTACAATTGGAATATAGGTTGTGCTGAGATCTAACCAAGTCAGTAAACTGCGCCAGAGCCCTTTCAAACATCCCAAAGCACATTCTACCACCATTCTGCACTTGCTTAGCCTATAGTTGAACTGCTCCTTACTACTGTCCAGGGTGCCTGTGTACAGCTTCATGAGCCATGGCATTAAGGGGTAGGATGAGTCCCCAGGGATAACTATAGGCATTTCAACATCCCCAACAGTAATTTTCTGGTCTGGGAAGTAAGTCCCTTCCTGCAACTGTTCAAACAGACCAGAGTTCCTGAAGATGCAAGCATCATGCCTCTTTCCTGGCCATCCCACATTGATGTCAGTGAATCGTCCCTTGTGATCTACCAGTGCGTGCAGCACCATGGAAAAGTACCCCATGCAGCAGAGGTGGCTCCAGGTACCAGCCTGCCAAGCGTGTGCCTGGGGCGGCAAGCCATGGGGAGCGCCCTGCTGGTCGCCGCGAGGGCAGCAGGCAGGTTGCCTTCAGTATCATGCCTGCGGAAGGTCCGCTGGTCCCGTGACTTCGGTGGACCTCCCGCAAGCGTGCCACCGAATCCACGGGACTGGGGACCTCCCACAGGCAAGCCACTGAAGGCAGCCTGCCTGTTGTGCTTGGGGCGGCAAAATACCTAGAGCCACCCCTGTCTTGTGGTTTATGTACTGGCCGCCCCGGTGTGCTGGGGCCAAGATAGGAATATGTGTTCCGTCTATCACCCCACTGCAGTTAGGGAATCCCAGCGTATTAAAGCCATCCACAATGGTCTGCACGTTTCCCAGAGTTACTACCCTTGATAACAGCTGGTCAATGATTGTGCTGGCTACTTGCAGCACAGCATCCCCTACAGTAGATTTGTGCACTCCAATCTGATTCCCGACTGACCTGCAGCTGTCAGGTGTTGCAAGAGTCCACAGTGCTATGGCCACTTGCTTCTCACTGTAAGGGCTGCTCTCATTTTGATGTCTTTGCACTTCAGGGCAGGGGACAGCAGGTCACAAAGTTCTATGGAAGTGGCCCTACACATATGAAAGTTTCGTAGCCACTGGGAATCATTCCACACCTGCAACACTATATGGTCCCACCAGTCTGTGCTTGTTTCCCGGGCTCAGAATAGGCGTTCAACGGGATGAAACTGGCCCAGTGCCACTATGATCTCCCAGTCGCCACATGCCGTGCTTCTAGGAACGTCTGTGTCCATATCCTCATTGGTATAGTAATTACACTGTCGTCGCTTCCTTGCCCGGTTTTACAAGTACTGCACATACTGATGGATAATACGTGAGATATTTACAATGGTCAAAAGTGCAGTGGAGATCTGAGCGGGCTCCAAGCTTGCTGTGCTATGGTGCCTGCACAGGTAATCCTGGAAAAAGGGTGCAAAACATAGGAGAGCTGTTCAGTTCAAGATGGCCAATAAAAGGCGGTAAGTGGTTGTCTTCTGTAGCTTTCACAGACTCAGCAAGCTCGCTAGAGCTGCAAGAGGGTGAAAGCAGAGTTTGCAGCGAAAGTGTGAGAAAATTTTGTGGCGGAAGCTGTGTGGCTCAGTTCACGATGGCCAAAAAATGGCGGAGAATTGTTGCCTTCTGTAGCTTGCACACAAGCCCAGAACAGACAACATGGAAAAATTAGCTAGCGATGCAAGAACAAGAGAGCAGAGTTTGCGGTGGAAGCTGTGCTGCTCGGTTCATGGTAGCCAAAAAAAGGTGGGAAATGGTTAGATAAAAAAGGAGATAGAAAGACAAGAGGACATGTGAGGTGGATTCATAATACCAGGAGACAGGCAGTGCACTGTACTGCCCCATCTGCTGGCAGTATGGCATCTGCTGTACCTTTCACACAGGGAAGAGCGAGTGACAGCACACACCCAGAAACACCATCATGCAGTGGGAGCTTAACCCACTGTCAAGGTTCCTTCCCCACTCTGAACTTTAGGGTACAGATGTGGGGGACTTGCATGAGAAGCTCTAAGCTCAATTACTAGCTTAGATCTGGTCTGGCTGCCACCATTCACAAGCACTCCCTTCTTTGGGTAGCCTTGAGAAACTTCGCCAATTTCCTGGTGAACACAGATCCAAACCCCTTGGATCTTAAAACAAGGAGAAATTAACCATCTCCCTTCCTTTCTCCCACCAACTCCTGGTGGATCCAGATCCAATCCACTTGGATCTAAAAACAAGGAAAAATCAATCAGGTATTAAGAAAAAAGGCTTTTAATTAAAGAAAAGAAAGGTAAAAGAAAACCCTCTGGGAGAGATTAGCATACCAGCTACTCTCACAGACAATAGATTCAAAACACAGAGGATGTTCCCCTGGGTAAAAACTTAGTATACCAATGAAAATACCCAAATACCCAATTTGATTCTACCTCTAATTGCACAAGACAGGTTACAAAGAATAAACTTAAACCTATTTATTCCTTTCTAAAACTTACTATTCTGATAAGAGGCTGGTTTCTTGATCTTTTTCACTCAAGCTGAAACTGAGACTCTAAACAAAGGAAAACTTCCCTCCTTCCTTTTGAAACATCTTGTTTCCCCATTGGTTCCTCTGGTCAGGTGTTAGCTAGGCTAGGTGAACTTCTTAACCCTTTACAGGTAAAAGAGGCATTAACTCTTAACTATCTGTTTATGATACCCACGATTCCAGAGTGCAGCAGGGACTGCGGGAACTGTGGGATAGCTTCCTACAGTACACTGCTCCGACATTTGATGCTAGCCTTGGTACTGTGGACGCACTCTGCCGAATTCACGTGCTTTGGTGGGGACACACAACACCAAAAGTATAAAATCGCTTCCGAAAATTAGAACAGAATAAGTTTGAATTAATTTCATACTATAGACGTACTGCACAAGGCAGATGTGGGGGAGCAGGCCCATCAGAAGGAGAAAGGAGATCTCAAACACACAACCCCAAAGATCACTTTGGACTGATGGATCCTGGAAGTCTCAGATACAGGTTAAAGTTTTGTTAACGTTTGCACTTTGGTTGATATTTCAGGGTGTCGTATTTTTCTGAAACAGTTCACCCAGCCCTGCCACTTACATACCTGACAACACCCTTAACACACAGTCTTAATACCCTCCTACAGTGATTTCAGAGGCTTAAGGGACCATACTGGGGACCAAATTCAGCCCTGAAGTAAGCAGCACAAGTCCTGTTTGAGTCAAGGAGAGCTGGGCCTCTCTATGTCACTGCCAAATTGAGACCCATAAGTAAAGTATAATGTATCTAATCTATTCAGTATCTTTCAAAATGTCTCTCTATTAATTTAATACAACTCTATATCATAGAAGCTTGTGAAATTGTGTTGCATTTGCTGGCACCTACATGGCAGTAAGCTACAAGGTGTAATATTGTCCCCTATGCCTTGTGGCTTTTTCTGAAGTTCTTAGAACAGCTCCTTACATTAAACACATCTTCCTGCATCACAGAGCATCTTTGGAAATGTGTCTTGTTAGACAGGAATGTGAATCAAAGAAAACAAGTCATAGTTAATCACAAACAAATACCCCCAGGGATCCTCTCATATTTACTCAAACTCTAACAGGTGAAATAAGTCACTGTTTAAACCCTAAAAGTCATGAGATCAAGGCTTTACTCAGTAAGAATGATTCATATATTATTGTACATTAATTCAATTTGATTGCAAATTTCTTCTCTTTAGGATAAGAGGCTCTTAAATATTAATCATACATTTGTGAAAGGAATTTAGAAAGATGTCAAGAAGCATGTATAATTTATTAGAAAGCAGCTCTGTACATTACTTCTTGAATAGTAGGCATACATCATCTGTGTTAGGCTAGGACACAACTATGCAATTTGCAGTAATTAGGGATGGGAAGATTTTATAAAACCCCGAGAACCTCCTCTATGAACCTTCTGTATGGTTTTTGGAACTTGGAAACAGTCTACGGATCAGATATACTACACGGCATCACAGCAGCAAAATTTTTGGCCATATTGTGATAATTTTATGTTGAATAGAATTTTATATCATGAGTAATCACACTGAAATCAATGGGGCAATTCTGAGGTAAGGCACAACCTAAACTGAGTAAGCATATTTCAATCTGACCCAGAGAAAGGTATCCTGGGAAATAAAAAGTTATAATCTGAAAAAAGCCAAAGCTGAACTGACATAGTCAGCACCTCCCCTATTTTCAGAGAAAGACTGAAGAAAATCTCTCAACTTTTTCTCTACTAGATCTTTCCACATTTATTCCTATTCACTGTGCATCTTCGTGATGTAGGTTCATCTTATTAATACACACACACACACACGTTTTGTAAACATATTGACAACAGTTATTTTTGATATATTTACAATACATATATATGTATATATAAAAATATCATAAATATATATCATATAAATATATTTTGTAAATATATCAACAACAGTGTGCAGGAACCTAAGAGATTTTAAAAATCCAGACTCTGG
The DNA here is from genome assembly GCF_003597395.2 of Chelonoidis abingdonii. Lineage (NCBI taxonomy): Eukaryota > Metazoa > Chordata > Testudines > Testudinidae > Chelonoidis > Chelonoidis abingdonii. The sequence goes on from NC_133771.1 coordinate 52,453,307, forward strand.
ATTTACAAATTTAAGGTTTAATTTCTTCAGACTGTGATCTCTGATGTGCACGTGAATGTTTTGCTGCCTAGTGTGAAGCAGCTGCAGAGAATCTGCACCTCCAAATCAGAGGTCATGGTCTTGTCCCAGAAGAGAGTAGACTGTTCTCTCCAGGTAAGAGGGGAGCAGCTGCCTCTAGTGGAATAGTTCAAGTACCGAGGGGTCTTGTTCCCAAATGATGATAAGCAGAAGATCAACCAGCAGACTGGTGTGGCGGTGGCAGTGATGCAGGCACTGTACCAATCCATGGCAGTGAAGCAGGAGCTGAGTTCTCAAATGAAGCTCCTGATTTACAGGTTGATCTATGTCCCCATCCTCAGCTATGGTCATGAACTTTGGGTAATGACCGAAAGGATGAGATGCTGAGTACCAGCAGTGGAAATGAGGTTCTTCTTCAAGTGCTTGCTCATATCAATTCCAAGGGGACAGGGAGGGATAACTCAGGGGTTTGAGCATTGGCCTGCTAAACCCAGGGTTGTGAGTTCAACCTTGAGAAGACTATTTACAGATTTGGGGATTGGTCCTGTTTTGAGCAGGGGGTTGGACTAGATGATTTCCAGAGGTTCCTTCCAACCCTTTGTGATACAGCGTGGCCAGAGGGCAGCATAAGAGTGTTAGCAGGGGGCCTTATTCCCTGCCAAGGGAGGAAGGTTTGCTTTAGATTAACTAGAACAGCTGTGGCCAATTAGAGCACCTGACTCCAGTTAGAGCACCTGACTCCAGTTAAAGCACCTGACTCCAGTCATGGGATATAAATCCATGCTTCAGTCAGACCGGGGGTGGTAGTTGAAGGAGAAAGGTTGGATTGGAGCAGAGTGCAGATTGCAGAAGAGAAGAGTTTGTCCAGAGAGAAATAGAAGGTTTGGAGGAGTGCTGCGGTGGATTGGGAAGCCCAACAGAAACCCTAGGTAAGGGGCACCAGGCTTGTATAGAAGAGAGGCGAGAAGCCCTTCACAAGCTGACGGGTATGAGAGGGAAGTAACCCAGGGGAAGAAACCGCTAGTCAAGTGGTTCACCACAACCCCAGGGCCCCTGGGTTGGGACCTGGAGTAGAGGGCGGGCCCAGGTCCCTCCCTCTCCACTCCCCTCCTCCAAGGACACTAGGGGAGCGATTAAGAACTGGTTCAGAGGCAAGCAATATCGCCCTGAACCTACCCCAGAGAAGAGAAAGCGCGAGACCCAGAGAACAATACCGGCAATTTGCCACACCTTATATTCTATGATTAGGTGTACATGCACAATCATTAGAAGATTTTTACCCTAGCAACACTTGGTGGGTCAGCTGAGGCGCTCCCTGGAGTGACACCTTTATGGTGCCAGATATATGCCCCTGCTGACCCAGCACCCCTTCAGTTTTTTCTTACCGCCCGTAATAGTCATTGGAACTGTGGAGCACGGCATAGCTGATCTCCACCTCCCTAGCTTTACTCATTGTACTGTAGATAGCTGTTTAGTGTAGTTGTTAATAGTTTTAGTTAATAGTAAGTTTGTATATAGTGTAGCTAGTACTTGGAGGGAATAGGGTTCATCCCCTTCCGCAGTACCAGGGTCCATGCCCAGGTCCCCGGGTTTCAAACCTTGCTTGGCCTGTCTCAAGCCGATGCCTATGGGAGACCCCCACGACTCCTGCTTGAAGTGCATAGGGGAATCCCATCAACCAGATAAGTGTCGTATTTGCAAGGCTTTCAAGCCTCGAACAAAAAAGGAGCAGGTCTTTCATTTAAAACAGCTCCAAATAGAAGCAGCACTTAGCCCAGTGCCTTTGGTATCGTGTCAGACCAGAAGCCATTGGTCCGAAGCACACCTCCGGCACCGGAATGACCCATTACCAGCAAAGACTCTCAGCACTGGATGTCTCCGGCACCAGTACAGTCTCGACATCGTTGCTGTCTCCGCGGCCCAAGAAGCAGCACAAACCACCTGCTGCTTCTGTGCAGTTGCAGACACCGCCTCTGGCCCCATTGGAGCAACAGCCCAGACCGGACCGTCCCACTAAGGCTCCAACTCTGGCACCACTGACTTTGGCACCAGTGATTCCAGTGCTGCAAGAGCCGTTGAGTCTGGTGCACACAAGCTCCCGGGTACGCATAGTGGTTGAGCTTGGCCTGCTGTCCACTCCAGAGACCTTCTCCTGCAGCCTGATCGTGCTGATGAAGCCTGGACCACCTCAGCCCCCGGCACTGCCAGTGCGGACTGTCCAATCTATAGGCAAACCTGCCTTCATGTGACCCTCCTCGCAGAGTGAGACAGCTTGGCACTAATCTCGGTCCCAGTCCAGGTCGCAGTCGCGGTCCTGATCCCGCCGATGGTCCTGGACCCAGCACCGCTTGCAGTCCTGGCACCGATCTCCATCTCGGTGCCGGTCTTATTTACGGTGCCAGTCCGCCTCACGCGGGTCTCCCCCCCGATACGATTGGTACCGATCCAGGTCCCAGCATCAGTCCTGGCACCGGTCGCCTTGCAGCCGATCCCAACACCATAGATCCTCGTTGAGATATAGATTGGCCTCCCGGCACCGTTCTGACCATCGGTCCCGATCCCGATCGTGATACCACCGAAGATCCCAGCACTGGTTTCCAGCTCCCAGGCATGAATTCACAGAGCAGGACGGTGCAATGACACATGGGCATTTGGCCCCTCCTAGGCCTTAGCGAATGAATTCGTCGTCATCCCAGGCAGGGAGTGGCTACCATACCCAGGGCCATGACGCTGACAGTGCTAGCCAGGGACAATATGAAGGACAGGATCCTGATCAGGGACCCCCAGAATGGTCCTTCTGGACTCCTTGGGCATACCACCAAGACCAAGGTGTTCCCTCAGGTGCTTCTCGATCCCCTCATTCAGAGCATCAGATGCCTGAGGCCACTGTGACCCGCCCTCCCTCGGTAGACTCGGAGGCAACTGTCCTACCACCAGATCAAGCCCATGCCACCACTGTAATGGACCTAGGGCAGCAGGACCCTCCCCAGCCAGAACTTCTCCAGGATCTGCTTGTCTCGGAGGTATCCTCTTCCTCCTCGCCTGGCGAGGCAGTGGAAGGCACATCCTTCTCTGGCCCACTGCCTATATATCTTCGTGCACACCAGGATCTCCTGTGCAGGATGGTACAGAACATGAACCTGCAGGTGGAGGAGGTGGTGGAAGTGTGCGCAAACCTAATTGGAATGGATATGAGCAACACATCTTGAAGAACAACAGTTACAAAGGTGAGTAACTGTCTCTTTCTCCACAGCATGGCTGGGCTTACTCTTTGAGACAGGGTGAGCCTCAAAGTAGAGCTGCTACTCCTCCAGATTGATAGGAGCCAGCCAAGGTGGTTCAGACACCTGATAAGGATGTCTCTTGGGAGGCTTCCTTTGGAACTCTACCAGGTATGTCCCACTGAGGCCCAGAGGCTGACCCAGGACATCCTAGAAGGATTATATCTTCTGGCTGGACTGGAAGTGCTGAGGAATCCCCAAGAGGAGCTGGAACCTGTTGTGGGAATACTGAACTAGAACACTGAGGGAAAATAGTCAACCAAAGATGGAGCACGGAGAGAGAAATGCATACTGACGGAAAACATCACTATTTGTAAACAAAGAACATTCTGAAGGGCTGCAGAACTGACACTAGAGAAAATAAAGGCTTCTGAAATCTCTGTCTCAGCAAAACATGTGACTTCTTTTTCTTTTCATTGTGTAAGTAAAAATGCAGACTGATTTTGCTCAAATGACACACTTGGAGTAAGACACGATACAAAAAATCAAGCAACTGTAATGCGTGAAACAGATGTCACATTGCCATCTAGGTCACTGATCTTCATTGACTAGAAGAAATGCTAAGTGGTGAAACAGACTCACCTAAACCAGTGTAGGGGTATAGCAATCTTGCATTGCTTTCAGTCTGCATGCACAATGGTTATTCAAATGAATGGGCATTGCATAAGGGGAATAAAGGCAGCCAATGGTCCTCAGTCTGGAGACCTATTAAATATACTGAATAAAAATGAAATCTTCTACTAATCTAATCATAATAATTATACTGAGGGATTCTATTTTACTTTTCCACCTATAAACATATAGGCCCCACTCCTGGAATCAGATAAAAAAGGGGTCTTTCTAATGATCAAAATGCAAATCTCTCATTTTAAGTGTATTCCTGATGGGGCATAAAGTCCCTTTTCCTGGGAAAAGACACTTTGTTCCCTATTTCAGCAAAAATCATGCAAGGCATCATAGAGTATGATGCAAATATATGATTTATATACAACTTTGGCCTGCAAATAGAACACTGGCAGGTATTACTGCCCCTTAAAAATAAAACTAAAAACATTGTATTTTTCAAACAGTGGGTCTTTATTTACTTAAAATACAGGTGGCTGCCCTACTGCTGACTGGAATGTAAAGTTCAACTGAAAAATCACAGAAAATGCTGTACATTTCTTCTGCTACTTAAATCTGAAGCACCATCCCCATAGCAACTGAATCTCCAGTTTAACTGCACTATACATTCTTCCCATGTGGAGGTGTGGGCAAAGTGCAGAAATAGCTCAAACCAGCAACAACAAAATCTTCAGAGGGAAATCATTTTCAGGAGGCTCAAAATACTTGAACACAAACCAAATATTTGAACACAAACCTCTTCAGAGGGCCACAGATGATTTTAAAAGAGAAAGAAGCACCCATAGAGCCTGTGCAAGCTGGTACTGTCGGATATTGTGCACCAACCAGGGCCAGCTCCAGGGTTTTTGCTGCCCCAAATGGCAAAAAAAATAAAATAAAATAAAAGCCGCGATTGTGATTGGCGGCAGCTCCATCGTGCCGCTTTCTTCTTTGGCGGGAGGTCCTTCCCTCCAAGACGGACCGAGGGACCAGCCGCCAAATTGCCGCCGAAGAGCCCGATGTGCTGCTCCTTCCCCTTGGCTGCTCCACGCCCCTGCTTGCTGAGCTGGTGCCTGGAGCCGGCCCTGACACTGACAAAAATTACACAAGAGCTATAGAGCTGCTACGTTGTCAAGGTGCCGCACTTGTGGCCAACGGCAATTCAGGGAGTGTAATTGTTTAGGAAATGATTGAAGTAACATTAAAAAGACACACAGACATGTACACACACATACATATGAGAGACAGATATGATGGGCCTGTTGTGATAACTGGGTTTACAAATTTGCCCTAATTGTAAGCTCAAATGTGAGAAGTGAAAGTTCATTAAATGCCACAATTAACTATAATAACCACTGTTGATGGGCAAAGGTGCAAAAGAAAGACTCAGTACATTCAAAAAAAACAAAAAGGCCTCTTGATATAACCCAAAGCTTGCGCGAGGTCACATTTGGTAAACAAGAAAAGGGTGGAGTCTGAAATCATGAAACCAGAATTGGTGTGCTGGAAGCAAGCCTAATTGGTGGCAAAAATACTGGGGGTAAGGGTTGAACTATTCTACCCATTACTCCTTTTTTTGATCTTTAAAGAACATGACTTTGGGAAGAAAAATTGGCTACAGGAGTGAGCTTCACTATCATGGCTGCTATCCCCCACACACCATCTTTTGGGCCCCTAGACCTTCTTCATACCCATCTTGAAAGATGTCTTGAGCAGACTGGGCCAGAGAGAAGGTGCCAGATGCCATCACCACATCCGCCAGTGTTAGTTGGATCCCGAACACCACCTGTCTCACATCCCCACCCTCACAGTATGTCCTTTTCTTCTTTTTCCTCTCTCCTATCCCTCTAATAGACTCAAAGGCCAGAAGGGACCATCTTGATCATCTAGTCTGACCTCCTGCTCTCTCACCTTCTATTTAATAAGAGTCTGGTGTGGCTGGCCAAGACTGTATATTTTGCTACTGTCATAAACAGATATGAAAAGTTAATAGCACAGAAGTACTTGATATCTCTTTGACTGTAAAGGGTTAACAAGTTCAGTAGCCTGGCTGTCACCTGACCAGAGAACCAATCAGGAGCCAGGATACTTTCAAATCTTGAGGGGGGAAGTTTTTGTGTGTGGCTGTTAGAATTGGTGGTTGTTCACTCTGGGGGGTCAGAGGACAGACGAGCAACAGGTTTATCTCCAATCTCGCCTGATACAGTTCTTATGATCAATAGTGAGTACTCATAATAATAGGCGTTATTTACTTATGTTGTTGTCTTATCTGCAAATGTACTTTGGCTGAAAGGAGTTCAAATTGTATTTTGCTGAAAGGATTTTAATTTTTGGATATTAGGCTGGGAGGGTATTCCAGTGCCATAGCTGAAAAACCCCTGTACATATTCATTTTAAATTATTCAAAGATAATGTTTTTACTGTTTTTCTCTCTTTAATTAAAGTTTCTTGTTAAGACCTATTGCTTTTTTTCTGTGAAACTATGTTCCAGGGACTGGCTGTATGGGATTCACCAGGGAATGGTGGGAAGAAGGAGGAAGGGGAGAGAGGCTAATTCTTTTTATCAGGATTACGTCTCTCTCAGAAAGAGTCTGGGAGGGGAAAGAGAAGGAGGGGAAATGCATTTTCCTCTCTGTTTATTCGGACAGGAGTTTGAATCACAGTGACTTCAGGTACCAGGGAGGAATCCGGAGAGGCATGGTTGGAAGGTTACTTTGTAAATCCATGGAGGTTAAGATCCCCAGCGGGTTCTGGATGCCCGGCAAGGTTTTGGGGGAGCAGAGTGTACCAGGCACTGGAATTCCTGGTTGGTGGCAGCGCTACAGGTTCTAAGCTGGGGATTAAGCTTAGAGGAATACATGCTGGTACCCCATATCTTGGACGCTAAGGTTCAGAGTGGGGATTGTACCATGACAGCTACACTGATGTAAGCCAGTGACCAGAAAGAGGCAGCTAAAAGCAATGCCCTAAACAACCTGAGGCTGGTGTGAGTTTGCCAGGTCTCAGAGTGGCTGTGCCTGTGTTTTTCCAGCAGTGAGACTGCAAATGAAAGTCAACATCATAATCAGAAGCTACATTTCTTTTCTTTTCTTTTTTCTTTTCTGTCTTGTTTTGCCTTCCAAGAAATGGGATCAGACTGTAACAAAACCAGCAGCAACATCTCAAGCCCATCTCAAATAACTTCTCTTTTCCCCAAAAGGAGAGTAGTTACCACCCATGATACCATGTAAGCAATGTCAAACAAGGGATGTTTGTTCCCCCCCTTTTAAAGACTCTCTCCTGCTAAAGAGAAAGGAAAGTTGTTAAGATTAAAACCTTACTTAAGACTTTGATTTGGACACAGGAGCAACATGAGGACAGACACATGCATGCAATTAAGTGGCAGGCCGCAAATTTTATTAAATTTTAACACAGGGGAGGGGTGCTACCCACTCATCACCATACTCACCTTTACCAGGCATTTAACGGGTTCCCGTGCAGAGCTAAAGAGCTCCTTGCCATATAACCCATAACAGGTGCCAGGGATTCTTACCATGTAACTCGTAGCTAGCGGCAGGGTTACAGGGCTCCTTAAGATATAATCCATAATGTGGGGTAGGATATCCTTAGCCTATGCCTCAGGACTTAACATTTTTTTGATCCTCAGCATAGTCCCTCCCACAGGAGAAAGGATGCACCAGAGTGGGGACCTCAGCCCGCAAGAGCCACAAGGTCTGACCTCAGTCCATGAAGGCCACAAGGTCTCATCCTATCACATGCACCCAAAGCCCAACACCAAAACTGCATGTCTTCTACCTCTGGATTTTATTCTCTTAACCACACTAGAGTAAATAACTCCACCCCAGTTCCTTAGTTGGTACTAATCATGTTCCTACTCAACCCACTTGTGGCTTGAAGGTGCTGTGAGGAAGGCAAAAAAACTCCATAGTCCTCTGCCAACTGGGCTGGAAATAAATCCTTCCTGATCCCTGTAACAGGTGATTGGCTAGACCTGCAGCATCTCTCAGGCTGGGTTCCAGTTCCTGGTTCGGGTGGGCTGCTGGAATCGAACCACAAGAGGCTCCATATCATTCTTGCACTGGTTTAAATCCTGGGAGTTGGGGACTGCTGACCAATCAACACCTCTCTGCCTCAGCCAGCCAATGAGTGCCAGAGCCTCCCGGAGGTAGGAGCTCTTTATTAACCCTTGGCAAGTGTCTCTGTCCCTACTGCTGGGACCTCCAGCTCTATCACGTTTCCCTATCCGTTGACGCGGGTGGATGGTATTTACATTTCAAATGCTTTAACTGGTTTTCCTGCTTTTTCTGTATCTTTAATAGAAGGATTTTTTAATAATGTGTTTGCCATGGTACTAAGCAGGCAGAGGTCTCTGTCTACCAAACCCCCAACCTCATTTAAAACTGTTTTATGTCAGACAGTGACTGAATGATGTTAACACTGTCTATTACAGCTGTTCCCCTGCTAGCATTCTTCTTTCCCTTCTCCTTCTGTTTGTCCTGGTGGCTGCCCCTCCCGGCCATTGTGCTAACTAAAGTCACAGCCCTATTCCTAGGGATGGCTTGTACAGATTAACTGGAGCCACTGCCCTGCCTAGGGAGGGGGCTTCTTGCTTCTTTGTTTTGACTCCTTTGTTCAGACCCAGGTTCGGTGTGGGGGACGCTGCCCAGAAATGCAAGACCTGAAGTGGCCAACTAATTAAGCATATGAGTCATACCTGTGGCTCAGAACATGCCCAGGCATGCCTATGCTCACCTGCATTTTTTCCCTGCCTCCTCTCCTCCCCTGTATCAAGAGGAGCCAATCAAAAGTACTGGTAGGAAACTGCCTAAGTTTGCCTTTAAAACCAGACATTTTCTGATCAGACCCCAGAGAAGGTCCTTGCTTTGCCACCTGGTCTGATCAGCTAGGGGTCTTTGGGGGGCCCTCTCTCCGCTCTCGTTTGTTTTTGAGCGTACCCCCGTTTTTAAACTCCCCTCCCACGAACAACGAATTTGTGCCTGGAGATCTCCTGATTACTGAAAGCGAATCGAGTCCTCTCTCCATCCTCCGATGCTACTGCTGTTCCTGTCTCTATGTTTGCTGCCGTCCTGGGGATTGGTAAGAGCTCTCTCTTGCAGGCTCCCCCTGTCCTAGCTGCTGGCCTTGTTTCCCAAGCAGACAGACCCAAGCTAACTCCTTGGTCTGTATCTATAATCTGTTTCTTGCTCCGCAGCGCCTTTGCTGCTAAAAAATAAGCCTGTGCCGCTGCTGGGCTGTGCCTTCCTGGACTGTATCCTGGGCTGCCAGCTTGCAGCCCCCCCCCCCCCACTGCTGCTAAGGTGCACCTATTAGAATCAGGTTCTTAGTCTAGATAAGTTGTAATTTCATTTTGCATAGCTGTGGTTAAGTTAGGTTTAGAGAATTGTTTGTATTGTGCTCTGTAAGTTAGGTTTAAAAAATTGTTGCATTGTGTTCTGTTACTTGCTAATTTGTGTAGTCTTGGTTAAGTTAGATCATAGATAAGATTTTGCTGTGTTCTGTATAACTGTGGTTAAGTCTGTCTTCCCGCTGCGCCCCCCCCTCCCCGAGCTCCCCCGTCACTGGTTGCAGTGTCTCTGCTGTTTAAAACTTACAGCCTGTCTGCTCTCTGTGTCTCCCTGAGTTTAAACCTCCCTCTGCTCTCTGCTCACATGCTCCTCTTCCCCCATCCCCCAACCTTATTCCTCTACCACTGCCTTTCTCTCTCTTTCTCTTTTTTTTTTAATCCCTTCCCCCACGTGTTCACCCCGCTCCTACTGCCCTCAAACCTCAATTGTATTACTAAAGTCTAGCATAAAACCCCATTGGTTACCCTTTTTCTCTCTAACACACCTCACATTTTACATTTATACCACTGTGACACACTTTTACTTAGAGTTGTTGGATATTTAACACATTTTTTCCCATAACTGTTAGTTGGTTATATGCTGCTGTACCACACCCTTTACATAAGAAATTGTTAGCTACCTGTTACATTTATATTTCAGTGTTAATCGGTTACCAACTGTGTTGTACCCTACTGTGTTGTACCCCACTATTGAAACCCCCTATACTATTTACTAAAAGAAACCCCTCCCCAATTATCTACCTTAACAAACCCCATACCCCTCACTATTGAATTTTCCCTGTTTTTTGCATTTTCTTAATAAAGTTTATTTTGCAACCCATCAGTGAAGTAGTTGTCCCCCAAGATCCCCTACCTGCTGGCAGGGTCAAACACCTTTGAATCTTTGGGCACATTTTCCATCTGAATTAGTACAGCAGACTGGTGCTGCTTAGTAGGGACCATGATAAGTGAAAATCAATGTAACACTAGCCCAAGCCACAACCTAAGCTGGAGTTTAAAAAAATTGTGTTTTAAAAATATTAAAAGGTACATGAAATCCGCATAATATCAAACCATCCAATATAGCTACACCTTCCACTAGCATCTTGGCTTTCTGTCCTCTCTCCAAATGTTTCCCCAACTGCTGCCTCCCTCCACTCACATGCACACACTTGACAGAGGCTCTGTGTTCCTCAGGAATGTTGGAGGGGTGTGTGACTCAGAGCAGAGCCACAAGAGCTGCTGAGCAGAGAGGCTGCAGGTGAGCAGCTTGGAGGAGGCTGCCACTGTTCTGGGCTTCAGCCTACTTTTTTGGCCACTTGTGTCTTTCTGACTGGCAACTGACCTCTTTTCACATATGCTTCTGTAAATGAAAATGAAGCTTTAATATGACTTTCTGAGGCTTTGCTCTTAGAAAAGAGCAAAGTGTAGATGGTGACAAGGATTTTGTGGCTCTAGCGGGATCAGGCAAGATCCTGCACTTGTGCCAGTAGAGATGTGACACTTAATATAGGAATGCACTATGGCTGAGCGACTAGAACCAAATCACAAATAGACTGCTGTTCTGCAGGAGTTTTAGGGATAAAAGAGCAGCACAAAATCAGCACAGACTTTGTCAGGTGTGCATTCCTTTTCCCTCACACCACATTGTTGTTTGATTTTCTGGAGCTGTATGGCTATATTTTAATAAACATTGCACATACACAGAGTTTATTATGTAAAATGTATGTATCCCTTTTCCTGTGTCATGTTTTCTTAAGTGATTTAAATCAGTACCTCTTTGTAGAAAATTATATTAAGTATCTAATAAATGAACAAAGTAAAAATTAATAATCTTCTCCCAGTAAATACCTTTAAAGCCAAGTTTTCTCACGGAGCAAAATTTTTATAGTTGAGTTATAAAGTATTGCAAAACCAAGGTTCATTTCTGTGGAAGTGCTAACCCAGAGCTGCAATACTAAATTCTAAAAAGTGGCCTGTGTCCACACAAAACATCTCACCCCAGCAGGACCGGCGCCAGGGTTTCTGGCACCCTAGGCACTGGGCCATTTCGCCGTCCCGCGTGTGGGTCTCGTGGCTCCAGTGGACCTGCCGCAGGCATGCCTGCGGCAGGTCCACTGGAGCCGTGGGACCAGCGGACCGTCTGCAGAAATGCCTGCAGCAGATCCACCGGAGCCACGGGACCAGTAGACCCTCCGCAGGTACGACTGCGGCAGCTCCACCGGAGCTGCCTGCCGCCCCCCCCAGCAAAATGCCGCCCCCCCCATAATGCTGGCGCCCTAGGCGACTGCCTAAGTCACCTAAATGAAAGCGCCGGCCCTGCACCCCAGGCATTTTATAACATTTAATCATATTAGTTGCTTGCAACATCTGGAACAAGAAGTCTCTAGCTTCCATTCTGCAGGATTTTCTTCCCAGAGTGGATAGGAAACCATAAACCATTGTACAGATAGACGCCGTTAATCTATCATAGGTAATTATATGGCTCCCATCAATATAGTATCTGAACTCCTCACAATCGTTAATATTGTTATTCTCATAATATCCCTGTGAGGTGGGGAAGCACTATTATCCCCATTTTACAGGCTCAGAGAAACAAGTGTCTTGCCTAAGATCATGTAGGAAGTCTATGGTGCATCAGGAAATAGAACCTCTAACTCTAAGATGCCATCCTCCCTTACCTCTTTCAAATTTGTCTAAAATCTCACTTCTACCATCTTGCCTATGAGATCTGAGGTGAAAGAAAAGGAAAAAGTAAACCCCAATCCCATAATTAGTTAACAAAACCATCATGTTGTGCATGTGTATTATTGATGGCATGACTGTTTCCCACATTCTCCATTCCATGTTTTTGGAATGTTTACTACCTTCACCTCTTGTATCATTGTAACAGTTTGGGGACTATGTCTGTGTTCAAATATGAATTCCTCTTTATTATATAGCAATTATGATTGTACCTTCCATGTGGATTAGAATGTCTATATAGAAACAGGCTATATTTGGGGAACTGAAACAGGGCCATCAAAGAATCATCAACACTGAATAACTCTACCCTGTACTGCCATAGCCATTGACTTTTAATGACTTTCTGTCAACAATACAGTATGGGGTTGCAGTCTTGAAAATTCCAGCAGAAGGAAAGTCACAGACTACTTTAAAAGTGAAATGCTTGCTGAGCAAGAGTAGCCATTTAGTCACCAGAACTAGAAGACTCAGCAGGAGGAGTGAGGCAGAAAGAGGTGGCCTCCCTTAAGAACTTGGACCAAAGACAGATACACAAAAAGGGGTGAGACCATATTAAGGGGGTTTGTGTTCAGGAGTTTGTTGTTTTGCCTGGATCTGTAACTCTTGTAATATCTATGAGTAAAATGTGTGTTTAAGATGTTCCTTTGTGAAACCTATGTTCCTTACTTTAACTGCCATGAGTCCCCAAAAGAGTTAAACTATAATCCAGAGTGCCCACAAAGGTGGACTCTGGGAGAACATACAATGGTCTCAGGGTTGAGGGCAGGTGGACTGTGGGGGGTCTCATATCCCAGGCAGGGGTGCCAGACAGGGAGTCTGTATCCTGGGATTGTGCCCTAGAGGCCAAGAACTTTTGGACTCTGCTTAGATCCAGGTGGTGTGAAAGCATGGTGGAGGGTGCAATGGTTGGGTCTAGTTATAACAGCATGTTGACCTTCTGGAAGGGGAACTCAGCCAGGGCCGTAACACGCATACTAGGCTGAGAGTGCCTCCTCCTTGGGATAGCAACACATCTTTACTTGTTTTTACGTGTTTGGCTATGTCAACTATTAACTAACTGTAGCTGGAATTTTCAAAATCACCAAGGGTTAGCCTAACTTGTTTCATTTAAAGTGATTGATAAAACTCCCATTAACATTAACCAGAGCAGAGTTAGACAATGCTGAGCACTTCTGAGAGTCCCATGCAACAAAAACAATATTATTATTTTAGTATTCTAGTATTAAAAATGCTGACATGCTCTGTGTATCCTAACCAGGTCCTAAGCCAACCAGTCCTCCAACATATAATTTTTTCTTCATAAGTAACATGGCTTTCCATTTTTATTTTCAAGGCACTAAATAAAGATGTTCACTCTATGAAGATTCAAATACAGCACTTCCATGTTTCTATATACTGAAATAATACTCACTAAACAGTAGAGCCACTTTCCATGCACATTCCACCATTTCTGCATTTTATTAAACTGCACGGGGAATCTTCACATTGTCCTACACTGCGACCAGCGTTGGGATGGCCTTCCAGAGTCCCTGGTGATTTAAATCGGTGATCCTTTCCAGTGCGAACTTCTATGTCAAAAATACATCCTAGAAGAAAAGAAAAGAAAAGAAGAAAAGGGAATGAGCCTCAAAATACAAACAGGAAGTCAAAGCAAAAGAAGTAGGACCATGGTTGTGTTTGCTATGCAGGAGGTTTGGTGGCCCCAGCTATAGGGTATTCTGGATTGGGTTTCTCTCCATCTCCCTTTTTAAAACTGTTCCACTATGTGTAACAATTTAATTGTCAGTACATCAGAGAGACTGAATTTATAGCCTAGTTACTGGCACACTCACCTGAGATATGGGAAAGTCATGTCCAAGTTCCTGCTCCAAATCAAGAGATTTGAAATGGGGTCTTGTGTGTCCCAGGTGAGTGTACCGGCTACTGGATATTCTGAGACATACTCCCGCCCTTGCCAGCTGGCTTTTGTGTGAGTTAGGTGTGCTTTGAGCATGGCCTTGATTGGGCCTCATGGGTGGGAGAATGCCTAATTTGAGAATCCTTCCGGGGTTTAGGTATGAGGAAGGTCCCTGAGAAGCTTGTTAACTATGGAGTGATGTCAGGACTTGAGCAGCTTTGTGCATGCCCACCAGCAGAAATGTAAGAATCTACAGGGTTGGGCAGCAGCAGAGAAGTGATCTTGAGAAAGTCAGTGGTACTTTAATAAGAACACGAGAATGACCCTACTGGGTCAGACCAAAGGTCCATCTAGCCCAGTATCCTGTCTTCCAAAAGTGGCCAATGCCAGGTGCTTCAGAGGGAATGAACAGAACAGACAATCATTTACTGATCCATCCCAAGTCATCCACTCCCAGCTTCTGGCAATCAGAACCTAGTGGCATTCAGAGCATGGGGTTGCATCCCTTACCAACTTGGCTTATAGCCACTGATAGACTTATCCTCCATGAACTATCTAGTTCTTTATAAATTTGGCCTTCACAACATCCCCTGGCAGTGAATTCCAAAGGTTGACTGTGCATCGTAGGAAGAAGTACTTCCTTTTATTCGTTTTAAACCTGCTGCCTATTAATTTCATTGGGTAACCACTGGTTCTTGTGTTATGTGAGGGAATAAAGAACACTTCCCTATTCACTGTCTCCACACCATTCACAACTTTATAGGCCTTTATCATATCACCCCTTAGTCATCTCTTTTCCAATAGGAAAAATCCCAGTCTTTTTAATCTCTCCTCCTACTGAAGCGGTTCCATACCCCTAACAATTTTTGCTGCCCTTCTCTTTACCTTTCCCATTCTAATATATCTTTTTTGAGATGGGGTGACCAGAACTGCATGCTGTATTCAAAGTGAGGGCCTACTGTGGACTTATATAGTGGCATGATGAGCTTTTCTGTCTTATTTTCTATCCTTTTCCTAATGGTTACTAACATTCTCTTAGCTTTTTTGACTGTCACTGAACACTGAGTGACTGTTTTAGAGAACTATCCCCAATGACCCCAAACTCTCTTTTTTGAATGGTAACAGCTAATTTAGACTTCATCATTTTGTATGTATAGTTGGGAATATTTTTCCAGTGGGCATGACTTTGCATTTATCAACATTCAATTACATCTGCCATTTTGTTGCCCTGTCATCCAGTTTTGGCAGATCCCCTCCTAACTCTTCTGTCTGCTTTGAATTTAACTACCTTGAGTAATTTTGTTTTGTCTGCAAATTTTGCCACCTCATTGTTTACCCTTAGATCAATTATGAATCTGTTGAACAGCACAGGTTCCAGTATAGATCCCAAGGGATATGACTATTTACTTCTCTCCATTCTGAAAACTGACAGTTTATTCCTACGCTTTGTTTTAACCATCAGAGGGGTAGCCGTGTTAGTCTGGATCTGTGAAAGCAGCAGAGAATCCTGTGGCACCTTATAGACTAACAGAGGTTTTGGAGCGTGAGCTTTCGTGGGTGAATACCCACTTCATCAGACGCAGGTAGTGGAAATTTCCAGGGGCAGGTATATATATGCTAGAGCAAGCTGAGATAATGAGGTTAGTTCCAGTCAGGGAGGGTGAGGCCCTGTCTAGCAGTAGAGGTGTGAAAACCAAGGAGGAGAAACTTGTGTTCTGTAATTGGCAAGCCATTCACAGTCTTTGTTTAGTCCAGAGCTGATGGTGTCAAATTTGCAAATGAACTGAAGCTCAGCAGTTTCTCTTTGCAGTCTGGTCCTTGAAGTTTTTTCTGCTGCAGATAGCCACCTTAAGGTTCTGCTATAGTGTGACCTGGAGGTTGAAGTGCTCTCCTACAGGTTTTGTATATTGCCATTCCTGATATCTGATTTGTGTCCATTTATTCCTTTTCATATCCTACGGAAAAGGATCTTATCCTACGGAAAAGGATAAATGGACACAAATCAGATATCAGGAATGGCAATATACAAAAACCTGTAGGAGAGCACTTCAACCTCCTGGTCACCACTATAGCAGACCTTAAAGTGGCTATCTGCAGCAAAAAAACTTCAGGACCAGACTGCAAAGAGAACTGCTGAGCTTCAGTTTCATTTGCATAATTTAACAACCATCAGCTCTGGACTAAACAAAGACTGTGAATGGGCTTGCCAAATTACAAGAACCAGTTTTTCCTCCCTTGGTTTTCACACCATCTACTGCTTAGAACAGGGCGCTCACGCCCCCCTGATGAACTAACCTCGTTTGATCGTCTAAGGCTTCTTGCTAGCATATATATACCTGCCCCTGGAAATTTCCACTACCTGCGTCTGATGAAGTGGGTATTCACCCACGAAAGCTCACGCTCCAAAACCTCTGTTAGTCTATAAGGTGCCACAGGATTCTTTGTTTTAACCAGTTACTGTTCCATGAGAGGACCTTCCACTTAATGTTGGATGTAGGCACCTAAGGAGACAGTTAAGTGCTTAAGTACCTTTGTGGATCTAGCTCCAAGCATCTAAGGCCCAAATCCTCAAAGGTATTTAGGCAACTAACTACCATTGATTTCAGTGGGACTTGGGCATCTAACTACATTTGTGATCTGGGACCAAGTCATTTTCAAAAATGGGAATTAGCCATTTAGGCCTTGTGGAGATGATCAGAGTAACTCTTACGTATGTTTAGAAATCTGGGCCTGCGGCACTTTTGAAAATTTTACCCCTGAGATACTCACAAACATTTACTGGTTTAAACTACAGGTCCAATTTTAAACTGTTCTGGTTAATCGGTGTAACTTTGGGCAGGGACACACACCTTTTTCAACCTGGTTTGTAGCAGTTAAGCTTAAGAGATACTAAATACCCACAGCACTCATTGAAATGGGAATAACAGATGTTCAGCACTGCAGGGATTAGGCCCTACCTTAAATTTTGAATGATTTGTTGACATCATAGAGGAAGCAAATTTGCAACTGATAGACATGATGGATGTCAAGGGGTTTACCCAATGCCAGTATTCGTGCACCTTCAACAGTTACAGAGAACATACTAAATATTCCCACTGTCTGTCTCAGTCTGGGTATTTATCATCAACATTCCATTTATCGTATGCACCCATGCAGGCCTCATATCCTTGCTGGGAATAAAGTTGAATGCAATTTCTCTATGCTTAAAATGTATGGATATAATTCTGATCTGGCTGCACATATGTACACATTCATCACTCAGAGATTTGACTTTCAAATCCTTTTTACTGTTTGTAGTCTTGGATTCCTCTCTTGGGCCAGATTATTTATGTACTAAGAATTGGTAGAGCACAGGGACCTTTTCATGCTCCAGTGACACAGGCAATTGCTGGCATTTAGTAGGTTAAAGACATGCTACTATAAGTTCTGTAGGTAGTTTTCTCCCTTATAGAGTTGCCAGATTCCCAGATATCTACAGAAGAGTGACATAAGCATATTATAGCAGGACCTACGTTATGTTATGTTAAATACATTGTGCAGAATTTTAACCCCTAGTTCTTCACATTCTTGAGTAGTTGGGCGACGAGGGGGCCTATATAAATAAGCATGCAGAATAGGGAGCATGTGTCGCCTTAGACATTCTTAAGAACCTTGTGCCAGACTGCAAAAGCTGTGTGGAGTGTGGTCATTTCTCAGGTCATAAATGCTGGAACTAGCGGTATTGGGGGTTCTGCTGCACCCCCTGGCTTGAAGTGGATTCCATTATACACAGAGTTTACAATTTGGTTCAATGGCTCTCAGCACCCCCATTGTACAAATTGTTCCAGCATCCCATCTCAGATTCCAAATATTTAGTTAGCACTCAGTAAACCTTTTAAAAACAATGAGGAGTCCAGTGGCATCTTAAAGACTAACAGATTTATTTGGGCATAAGCTTTTGTGGGTAAAAAACTAAGCTTATGCCCAAATAAACGTTAGCCTTTAAGGTGTCACCGGACTCCTCATTATTTTTGTGGATATAGACTAACGTGGCTACCCCTCTGATATTCAGCAAACCTTTTGGTTCATAGAATACTTGCTTTTTCCTCATATATTTTCTCCCCTTACATATATTTATCTTCAGTGTTTTTTCCTACCTCTCTTTTGTCTCCTCCTCTTTCTTATACCATTGTTTCTCTTCCATTCACACACTACACCAGTCTGCTCTCTTCTC
Organism: Chelonoidis abingdonii; assembly: GCF_003597395.2. Classification (NCBI taxonomy): domain Eukaryota; kingdom Metazoa; phylum Chordata; order Testudines; family Testudinidae; genus Chelonoidis; species Chelonoidis abingdonii. Next base: position 52,471,408 of record NC_133771.1, read on the forward strand.
CAATTCCCACCCACATCCAGACTTCTTCCTGCTCTATTGGCCCCATCTCATGTCTCTTTCCCCTCCAACTCTAAGTCTTCTGTCCTTTCCCACATGCTATAGTCCTCTCCTTATTCTGCTGGCCACTAGTCTGAGGAAGAGGGAAACCAGTGGGCAGGAGCTGAGAGCAGCACTAACTCATCTTCCCTGCACACTGCTGCAGCAGAGATGAAGAAAATGCAGTAAAATTTAGATTTAATCCAGCATTTTCCTTCTCACCTTCAGTAGGCAGGCTGGTACTAGCTTAAGGAGAAAGTAGTGTCAGCAGGACCACCCTCGGTGTTTTTCTGCCCAGGGCAAAACATGTTTTGATGCCCGCACTTTCCCATACTTCCCCACAAAGAATGCAAACAAGAGAAAGAGAGAAGGCATCAAGCAAAACTTTTGCAAAAAACAACAGAAAATGAATGTTGGCACCTACAGTGGCTGCCATGATCACCTTCCCTAAAGGAAAAGGCACTTTTCTTTCTTTGAGGTAGACACCAGTGCTCTTCCACTCATTCCCTTTTTCCACACTCTCAAAATGAGCTCTGGGGTCTGGATCTCACTCACTCTCTGAAGGTGACTTGTGAGTGAAGCTCACAGTATGTCTACACTGCAATTAAACACCTGCAATTGGCCCATGCCAAGTGACTCGACCTTGTGGGGTTCCAGTTAAGGGGTTGTTTAATTGCAGTGTAGACGTTCAGGCTCTGGCTGAAGCCCAAGCTCTAAGACTCTACCATCTCTCAGGTTCCTTGAAATATGTGTTAAGTATTCATGCTAAAAAACCTGTTTCACCTTGTATTTAGCTGTCACACTCTGAGTATCTTTCCCAGCTTGAAGAAGAGCTCTGTGTGGCTCGAAGGTGTGTCTCTCTCACCAGCAGAAGTTGATGCAATGAAAGGTATTACCTCACCCATCTCGTTTCTCTAATACTCGGAACTGACATAGCTACAAAAACACTGTACACAGCTTCATGTGATGATCTGATGAACACACCCTTTGTCACCTCTCTTTAGGACTTGGTTTGAGGTTTAATTGTCAGTTTATCATCTTCTGCTAGACAATATGCTTTAAACTAACCTACAGAGAAGCCCTGATGACTCAGTTTCTTTGTTATCATTCCTTTCACCATGGATTGAGCTGTTAGGACCTGATAGTCCTGTCTCCAGGTAGATATCTCCAAACTCCTCTTAGAGCTCACACACCAGTGCATAGTATCATTATCAGCTACTATTGGATATGCCACTTGATTGGATTCTTGGGGATGGTACTGGAAAAGACTGGTGCAACAGTGGAGTTTTGGTGAAAATCATCAGCCACTCTGATCTCGCTTTTGCCACTATCATATCAATGGGACTAGAAATTCACAGCTGAGCCCTGAGGATAGGGTGAGGAAACTGACTGAGGCTGGGTGATTGCTGCTGAGGTGATCCAGCTGGATTACCCACCTATCCACGCAAGTCCCAGTGATCCAAACAGCCAGACTGCATACACACACAGCACCTCCAGAAAAGATGGTCATTCTGATGACTAATCAAAGAACTGCAGCCAGAATGTTCAAACTTGGGTGCCTACAGCTGGACATATAAATAAATGACCTGATTTGAACACATGCTGCGCATTCTCAACTTCCATTGAAATCACTGGAATTGCAGATGTTTAGCATTTCTGAAAATGACTTCTTTCATTTAGGTACCTAACTTTACACCCCAAAATAAAACCTTTTCCTTTAATTTTGGGATATTGCTACCTCTTTAGAGATTATAACAAAAAATGTGTCTAGTAGAAAGTATTGGTATTGAATATCGAGTATAATCCTTGCTTAGCTTTTTGTGGAAAGAAGAATGATGATTTGTTTAAAATTATGTATTTTTGAAAAAAGCGCCTTTCCCCTGTTTTCTTAGACAAGATTTTTTTTCAGTTTTGTTTATACTTCCATCTAACATAATTTTAGAATGTACGTTAAGTAATATAACCATAACCTAGTTTGATGACTATTTGCACTACTTTTAATCCTGTTACTTTTTGTTCAACACACATTCTGTCAAGCCTAACTAATGTTTCTGCTGTTTGTCAGCAACAGATAAAGCATGTTCTGTTCCCTCAGATCCTGCTAGAATACCAATTAAACCTCTCCTGGAGATGTGTCTAAACAGTAAACACTGAAGGAAAGCACAGTGAGTTCTGAAGATTTGCTAAGGTCATCATGGAAAATAAGGTGGCACTGGTAGTGACGGATGGTTTAACTGTATAGTTACCTGCATTCAGTTTAGAAACAGCTTCCCAAACAAATGTAAATAAAGCAGTTATGAAGTGTGCCAGGGAGTCTCTTGCTTGGCCTCATGAGTTCAACCGAGTTCTCGTTTACGTCTTCCCATTTTTTTTTAAATCTGTGAGTGCTGATGAGGGACTAACAGTAACAATTTGAGCCTGGAACAGTGGAGGCAGGTGTCATGCAAACTCCCTGAGGGAGCTTTGCTAATAAATGCCCCCTCAGTTCTGACATGCATTCCCCTTGCTCTCCCAGTTTTGGGCCTCTTTTGAGCAGAGAACTGAGCAAAATTGTGAGAGGTTAGCTGACAAGTTTGGACAGGACACTATAGGGATGAAAATGAAGCCACATAATCCACTTCCACTTGTGAGCTCAGCTCAATTTGATCCCAGAGGTCAGATGCTGAAGTAAATCAATTGAAATAATCTGACATCAGAAGCTGGCCCATTTTTTTCACATGGAAAAGGTAGTGTATAGCCTACTGGCCACATATTCCCTTTTCTATTCACTTATTTTATTTTTTCTCCAGTCTCTTCGTAGTCTCTGAATTTTTACCCCCGACTTCTGACCTTTGAGTTTAACATGTAAGCCCCGCCTTTGCCCAGGGTAGAAATCTCAGAGAGCATAAGGAGCTTTCCTGCTCCCTTTTGCCTCACACAAGGGATCAGGAAAATTGCAATGACTGTGCTTCAAAGGAGACGTTATATCCCAAAGGGTACTCCCCAAACTTTTTTCAGATTAGCATGGCTGCAAAACATCCCAAATGTGGGTCTGGGCCTTAATTGTGCAGGCTGCCCCCTTAATCCTTAGCTCATCTCTTAATTTGGTTTGTCACTTTCTGTCTTTTTAAAAAAAGATGCAGCTTTTGTTTGTTTTTTTCTTAGTCTATCTCATTTTTTGGTCTCTTTTATCTGTCTCTTTAGTCCTTTCCCTTTATTACTTCTGGGGTTGGTTGCTTTTAATGAGCAAATAGCAAAGAAAAAGTCTTCAGAACATAATTTTGTGATACTAGAATTAAAGTAGATTTTTTTTTAACTTCTCCCCATACACTTCTTATACAAATGTTCTGTCAGAAAACTTGTCACTTTTGTTTCAGCAACTGATGAGCTCAAACAGCTTTTATCCTAATTGGAACTAAATTGACCGAAAAATGCATATATTTTCAGGCAAGGGTACTCAAAACTGCAATCAGCAAAGCTGGGAAATGTAGCCTGCATTGAGATATGCACCTATGGCCTGCATGAAGATAGGACCCCATGTCCCACAGTGTTTTGTGCTGTGCAGTGCTGCTTAGTTCTTTGTTGGTAATGTAATATGTGTTCTAGCAAGACCAGTTGGATGGTCTCTACACTGGCCTGTTCATCTCAGCAATCCAAACATCCAGACTGCCCAGGCACCACCAGTGCATAGAAAGCAAATGTCTCACTGGGAGCACCCACTGGTAAAAAAACTCACTCAAGGGGCACTTTGTTATTATTATTGAACACCATTGGAATGTTTAGTGCTATACAAACATAGAGAAAAATATAATCCCCTGCCCTGAGGAGCTTGCAGTGTACACCAACCTATTTGAAGTGTAAGCTTCAGTCACTCTGCTGTGATTGATTGATTGATTGATTGGTGATCCCTTGATTAGATGAGGATCTCTATCGATAAATTAGGCAAATACAATTTAAATGGGGCTACTATAAGGTGGGTGCATAACTGGGTGGATAACCGTAATCAGAGAGTAGTTATTAATGGCTCCCAATCCTGCTGGAAAGGTATAACAAGTGGGGTTCCGCAGGGGTCTGTTTTGGGACCGGTTCTGTTCAATATCTTCATCAACGACTTAGACGTTGGCATAGAAAGTACGCTTATTAAGATACCAAACTGGGAGGGATTGCAACTGCTTTGGAGGACAGGGTCAAAATTCAAAATGATCTGGACAAATTGGAGAAATGGTCTGAGGTAAACCGGATGAACAGTTCATTAAGCGCAAAGTGCTCACTTAGGAAGGAACAATCAGTTTCACACATACAGAATGGGAAGAGACTGTCTAGGAAGGAGTATGGCAGAAAGAGATCTAGGGTCATAGTGGACCAGAAGCTAAAATATGAGTCAACAATGTGATACTGTTGCAAAAAATCAAACGTGATTCTGGAATGCATTAACAGGTGTGTTGTAAACAAGACACGAGAAGTCATTCTTCCGCTCTACTCTGTGCTGGTTAGGCCTCAACTGGAGTATTGTGTCCAGTTCTGGGCACCCGCATTTCAAGAAAGATGTGGAGAAATTGGAGAGGGTCCAGAGAAGAGCAACAAGAATGATTAAAGGTCTTGAGAACATGACCTATGAAGGAAGGCTGAAAGAATTGGGTTTATTTAGTTTGAAAAAGAGAAGACTGAGAGGGGACATGATAGCAGTTTTTAGGTCTAAAAGGGTGTCATCAGAAGGAGGGAGAAAACTTGTTCACCTTAGCCTCTAATGATAGAACAAGAAGCAATGGCTTATACTTCTGCAGGGAGATTTAGGTGGACATTAGGAAAAAGTTCCTAACTGTCAGGGTAGTTAAACACTGAATAAATTGCCTTAGGGGTTTGTGGAATCTCCATCTCTGGAGATATTTAAGAGTAGGTTAGATAAATGTCTATCAGGGATGGTCTAGACAGTATTTGGTCCTGCCATGAGGGCAGAGGACTGGACTTGATGATCTCTCGAGGTCCCTTCCAGTCCTAGAGTCTATGAATCTATGAATCTACCATGGATTCACATATTGGTCTTGCGATGACTCAGGAGTCCGATCCTGGAATGGTAAATCTGCCCACAGTAAGTACAGACATTTCATGGCAGGCCAACTGCCTGCTGGGACAAAGTTCTTTCTGTTTTCCTTCCTTCTCTCCCTCTTTTCAGCTTTGAGGGCAAGGTGCTTCTCCTCAAAGAGAGACACTGCCTGATGGACGATATGGAGCCACTGAGGTTGGTTGGTGGCTTGCTGTTCCCAGCTTGTGATGTCCACATCATTTTTTTTAAGATAGGCTTTCAGTGTGTCTTTGTAGCATTTCCTCTGACCACCACAGGATCTCTGACCATGGGTGAACTGAGAGTAGAGGACTTGTTTTGGGAGGCAAGAGGCCGACATTTGCATGCAATGTCCAGCCCAGCAAAGTTGGTGAAATTTTGGTAAAATTGGCTTCAGCAAGGATACTGGCGTTAGTGTGGCAATCTTCCCACTTGACACAAAGGATCTTCTGGAGCCATCATTGGCTCTCCAGACTCTTGAGGTGCTATCGATAGATCACTCAGGTTTCACATTCATAGAGGAGTGTAGGGATAACAACTGTCTTATAGACCTAGATCTTGGTGTCCTGTCGTAGGTCATGGTCCATGAAAACATATCAGAGCAATTTCCCAAAGGAAGCACTTGCACATTGAATCCTGTACTGGTCTCACTGTCTATTTTTGTGTTTTGAGAAAGTTGGGAACCGAGGTAGCAAACGTGCTCAACTGTCTCCAAAATCTGACCCTCGATGGTGAATTGTGGTGGGTCATGTGCAAGGCCTGAAGGAGGTTGATAGAGCACTTTAGTCTTCTCAATATTGAGAAGACGAGTCTTAGGCTTCGGTAAGCTTGTGCAAGAAAATCCAGTATGGACTAAAGATCATTCTCAGTGTGCATGAAGATGACAGTCATCAACATACTGAAAATCAGTAATGGATGCCCTGAAGACTTTAGACTTCGAGGGGAGACATCGAAGATTAAAAAGCTGCCCATCCATTCTGTATTGAATGTCAACTCCATTGGGGAGATGATCTTTAACAAGGACCAAAATGACTGTTAAATAGATGGAGAACAGGGTTGGGGCAATAACCCATTCTTGCTTAACCCCAGTTTTGATGACAAAAGGTTCCATCTCAAGCCAATTACAGAGAACCGTGGTAGTCATCTGATCATGGAAAAACCTTAGGACCTTAATAAATTTTAGGGCACTCAAATCTGGCCAACACCTTCCACAGGGCTTTGCGATTGATAGAGTCAAAGGCCTTTGTCAAATCGAAGAAGGTCTTGTACTGGTCCTGATTTTGCTCCCAAGACTTCTTGTGGATTTAGCAGGCAATGAAGATCATATCAGTTGTCCCACAGAATCAGGAACAGTCAACATGAAATTCACCAAGGGAAAGTCATGCCTGACTAACCCAATTGCATTCTATGATGAGATAACTGGCTCTGTGTATATGGGAAAAGTGGTAGAGATGATATATCTTGACTTTAGTGAAGTTTTTGATATGGTCTCCCACAGTATTCTTGTCAGCAAGTTAAAGATGTATGGATTGGATGAATGGACTATAAGGTGGATAGAAAGCTGGCTAGATTGTCAGGCTTAATGGGTAGTGATCAATGGCTCGATGTCTAGTTGGCAGCCGGTATCAAGCGGAGTGTCCTAGGGGTCGGTCCTGGGGCTGGTTTTGTTCAACATCTTTATTAATGATCTGGATGATGGGATTAATTGCACCCTCAGCAAGTTCACAGATGACATTAGAGGGAGAGGTAGATAAGCATCTGGGGATAGGGTCCAGAGTGACCTAGACAAATTGGAGGATTGGGCCAAAAGAAATCTGATGAGGTTCAACAAGGACAAGTGCAGAGTCCTGCACTGAGGAAGGAAAAATCCCATGCACAGCTACAGGCTGGGGACTGACTGGCTAAGCAGCAGTTCTGCAGAAAAGACCTGGGGATTACAGTGGACAAGAAGCTAGATATGAGTCAGCAGCATGCCCTCGTTGCCAAGAAGGCCAACAGCATATTGGGCTGTATTATTGGGAGCACTGCCAGCAGATCGAGGGAAGTGATTATTCCCCTATATTCAGCACTGGTGAGGCCACACCTGGAGTATTGCATCCAGTTTTGGTCCTCTCCCCCTGCCCCACACAGCACACAGAAGGGATGTGGACAAATTGGAGAGAGTGCAGTGGAGGGCAACGAAAATGATCAGGGGGCTGGGGTACATGACTTACAAGAAGAGGCTGAGGGAACTGGGCTTGTTTAGTCTGCAGAAGAGTGAGGGGGGATTTGATAGCAGCCTTCAACTATTTGAAGGGCGTTCCAAGGAGGATGGAACTAGGCTGTTCTCAGTGGTGGCAGATGACAGAACAAGAAACAATGGTCTCAAATTGCAGTGGGGGAGGTTTAGGTTGGATATTGGGAAACACTATTTCACCAGGAGGGTGGTGAAGCCCTGGAATGGGTTACCTAGGGAGATGGTGGAATCTCCATCCTTAGAGGTTTTTAAGGCTCAGCTTGAGAAAGCCCTGGCTGGGATGATTTAGTTGGTGTTGGTCCTGCTTTGAGCAGAACCTCCTGAGGCCTCTTCGAACCCTAATATTCTATGATTCTATGATTCTACGGGATGGTCTAAAACCGCACTGAGATTCTGGCAATATTTCCTCAGCAAGGGGAAGTAATTGGTTTACGAGGATACAGGCAAGAATTTTCCCTGCTGTAGATAGCAAGGCAATGTCTCAATAGTTTCCACACTCCGACTTATCACCTTTCTTAAAGATTGTAACAATGTTGACTTTTCTCAAGTCTTCTGGAATCTTCTTATTATACCAAACATGAAGAAAAAGTTTATGGCGCTTTCTTACCATTCTTCACCTCCAAACTTGTATACTTCAACTGGTATGCCATCTGGTCCTGCTGCCTTGTTGTTGTTAGTTTCCCCAATGGCTTGCGTTACTTCTTAGAGAGCGTGTGTGGTGGGGTAAGCAACAGATTCTCTTTCATGTCATCAAGGTATAGATTCGTTAGTGGCATGAGAGACACTTGACTCACAGTTTAGCAGTAACTCAAAATGAGACTTCTATCTGGCTTTGATGGCTTCACTGTCCTTAAAATACATTGACCTGTCTTGGGCTCAGAGTAGTGTGGGTCCATGGGAACATGGACCATAGATGGTCCTTGTTGCCTGAAAAAAACTCCTCTTGTCATGTTTATCAGTGTAGAACTCAATCTCCTTGGCCTTTTCTCACCACTACTTATTTTTGATGCCAAAAATTTTCCTTTGGGCTTCAGCCTTTAATTGCTTGTATGACTCTTTTTTTTCTGCTGGTATGATATGTCATTTTGCCACATGCAATGAGCTTTTCTTTTCATTGAGCAGGCCCTGAATCTCAGCATCATTCTCATCATACCAATCTTCATGATGGCAGATGACATAGCCAATAGACTCAGTACAAGCCGAGAGAATGGCAGTCTTTAATCCCTTCCAGAAATTTTCAGTATCATCACCGGCTGTAGGCATAGTCGCACACTTCTCTTGGAGACACTGCTGAAGTTTCTCTTGAGTCACTATATCTTCAAGGCACTTGATTTTGAATTTCTTTTGTACTGCTCACTCCGCATTGGGAGAGGGCTAGAAAAGGTGCCCTAAACCTAGGCTGTCTCATATACTCTTGGCTGGATTACTGTGTCCAGTGGCATCACTCAGCCTGCAGCTGAAACTATAAAAAGACAGCAGAGAATCCTGTGGCACCTTATAGACTAACAGATGTTTTGGAGCGTGAGCTTTCGTGGGTGAATACCCACTTCGTCAGACGCAGTGAATACCCACTTCGTCAGACGCAGTGAATGCCCACTTCGTCAGACGCAGTGAATACCCACTGCGTCTATAAAAAGACAGTGACTTTTGCTACAGAGGATGGTTGCACCCTGATAGATAACAAAGATAATGTATGACTGGAAAGAAGAACTGCTATCATTGCCAGGTAACTTGTGAGATATAACATCGATGTCGCTGCCCTGAGTGAGACAAGGTGCCCAGATGGAGGTCAACTGAGAGAAGAAGGTGGAGGCTATACCTTTTCTGGAAAGCAAAATCTGCAGACAACAGGTGCATTCATACTGTCAGTTTTGTAATTAGGAATAAGTTTGTCGGTCAGCTTACAGAATTTCCTTTAGGAATCAATGAATGTCTTATGACTCTTCATCTTGAACTTAGCAAAAATCAGTCTGCTGCTGTCATCAGTGCATATGCCCCAATGTTTGATTCTATCGAGGATATTAAGGAAGAATTATATACAGATCTTGACAGAGTCTTGACCAACATTCCCCAGGAAGACAAGGTCATTCTCCGCAGAGATTTTAACACTAGAGTCAGGTAGGAGTCAGATTTCTGGAATGACACTATTGGAAAACATGAAGTAGGAAAGGCTAACTCCAATGGCATCCTCTTCCTCAGCAAATGCGTAGAACATGGCCTGTTCATCATGAACACCCTCTTTAGACAAAATGAGAAGCATAAGACCACTGGAGACACCCTCGCTCCAGGCATTGGCACCTTCTTGACTATGTTATTATTAGAGCTCGAGATCAGAAGGATGTCCACATCACAAGGTCCATGCATGGAATCGATGACTGTTGGGCAGACCATCACCTTGTTAGATCAATCATGAATTTCCAGATTGCTTCAAGGCATCACAAGCAGACAAAAAAACTCAAAACCCTCTGCTGTAACTATAAATATTTAACTGCCCCATTGCTTAGGGCCAAATTACGCCTTTTATGATGTGGACATGTACTAGGAAGAAGAAGTGCTGACAGAGCAAAAGGTCACTTGGGGGAGATGTGATGCCTGTTTGGCACAAAGGGAAGTCAGGGTAATGGCCCCGTCCAAGCCTTGAATACTCTGCGAGTGTTTTTCTACTGGCAGCACTATCTTCCCTCTAGGCCCAAATTATATCTGCCTCAGGGCATTGGGAGAAGGCAAAAGGAAGGGCTTCCACCTTATTGCATCTATGAAGGGGTAAGCATAATTTAGCTTGGCACCCCTTCTATGTATCAGTTTGTTTTATTTGCTCTAGATCACCTTTCACTTCCACAGACTGAGTCCTTTTTTGACATTGTTGGTTAAATTCCCTTGGTGGGATGAATGATGAAAGGATTTGTTATATAAGGGTCCTTTCAAGACCAAAATACCTGTGGTATATATGGCATGTAGGCTCCAGAAGGCCATATACCCTTATGCCTGCTGCACATAATTAAACTATTTTGATAAACAAAGCCAAAAGAGGAAAACATCCAACACTATGCCAGAGAGTTGCAGAATCATTGTAGTAAGGAACTTCCCTCAAGGTCTTATTCTTGTTTGCTGTCTCCCTGGCATTGCAGCCACAGAGCCCATAACCTTAGTCGTAGAGTTTAGGTAAGTAACTCCCACATGTGTGTGGAAGATAACGTGTGGGTGAAAATGATCATGAAATGACAGATTTCATGATTCCAAGGAAAGGAAGGAGTGAGAGGAGCTAAGAAGGAACACAAAAGAATTGCACAAGCATGTAGGGACAAAATCAGGAAGGCTAAGGCACAAAATGTGCTGCACTAGCAAGAGCTACAAAAAGGGAATAAGAGGAGGCTCTTGAAATACACGAGGAGCAAGAGGAAGATGAAGGAAAGTGTAGGTCATCTACTTAGTGGAGAAGGAGAGCTAATAACTGCTGATATCAAGAAGGCTGAGGTGTTTAATGTCTATTTTGCTTCAGTAGTCACTAAAAAGGACCACTCTACACAATTAAAATTAACAAGATGGAAACAACACAAGCCAAAATAGAGAAAGAACAATTAAAAGAATGTATAGATGAGTTAGATGTATTCAAACTGGCAGGGCCTGATGAAATTCATCCTAGGATACTGTCAGGGAAAAGACTACCACCTTATTGATTTTTGGTCAGATAGCCTGATGCACCTTTATTGATATATCACAGTACAAGTGTACACACAGGGAGAGCCAGCGAGTCACCCTAGCAAGGGTTAAGCTGCTCTGCCTGTTACAAATTTCACTGGGCTTATAAAGATTAAAACCGCAAAACATCACACATTGATACAGCCTTATTAGGAATATAATGTTGATAACAAGCAAGCTGACCAATTAATTCTCTATCTATGGCAAAACCCCAATTTTCCCTCTATGGCTTTTCCTGTTATTGTCTTTGCCAGTCAAGTCTGCGGTTTGACCGTTCTAGCACCTTTTCTATAGGCCCGACAGCAGGCTCAGCTGTTGTAACTTAACAGATCTCCAGGTTCCCCTTTATCCAATGCTAGTTCCTCTTTTTGGGGCCCTGACCACATCTTTCTGCCTCGGCATGCCCTTTGTACAGAAGAACAAGTTTAGCAGAAGTTAAAACTGTTGCTCCTAGCTAAAGGCTTTTGGGCCTACTCTTACTCTATTCTCAGCAAAAAGCCTGGGGCCTTGGGTAAGGTAGGGTCAAGGGGGGGGTGGTTCCCTATCAATACTTAAGGAACTAGTTGAAACACTCTTGGAACTGTGAGCAATAATCCTTGAGAAATCCTGGAGGATGGGTGAGGTCCCAGAGGAATGTGGGAGGGCAAACATAGTACCTTTCTTTAAAAAAGGGAACAAAGAGGACCCAGGGACTTATAGCCCAATCAATTTAACTTCAGTATCTGGAGAGATACTGGAACAAGTCATTAAACAATGAATTTGTAAGCACCTAGAGGATAATAGGATTATAAGGAACAGCCACCATGGATTTGTCAAGAACAAATAATGTCAAACCAAACTTATTTCTTCTTTAACAGGGTTACTGGCCTAATGGATAGGGAGGAAGCAGTAGATGTGATATATCTTGATTTTAGTAAGGCTTTTGACACCATCCCACATGACATTCTCATAAGCACACTAGGGAAATGTAGTCTAGATGAAATTACTATAAAATGGGCGCACAACTGGCTGAGTGTACTCAAAGAGTAGTTATCAATGGTTTGCTGTCTGACTGTGAGGATGTATCTAGTCTGGTCCTGCAGGGATCAGTCCTGGGTTTGTCACTATTCAATATTTTCATTAATGACTTGGATAATGGAGTGGAAACTATGAAATTTGTAGATGACTCCAAGCTGGAAGGGATTGCAAGCACGATGGAGACCAGGGTTAGAATTCAAAACGACCTTAACAAATCGGAGAATTGGCCTGAAATCAACAAGATGAAATGCATTTAAGATAAGTGCAAAGAGCATCACTTAGGAAGGAAAAATCAAATACACAACTATAAAATGGTGAGTAACTGGCTAGGCATCAGAACTGCTGAAAAAGATCTGAGGGGTTCTAGTAGATCATAAATTGAATCTGAGTCAAAAATATAATGCAGTTGCCAAAAAGGCTAATATTCTGGGCTGTATTAAGAGGAGTGTTATATGTAAAACATGGAAGGTAATTGCCTAGCTCCATTTGGCAGTGGTGTGGCCTCAGCAGGAAGACTATGTTCAGTTTTGAGCACCACACTTCAGGAAAGATGTGGACAAATTTGAAGAGACTCCAGAAGAGAGCAACAAAAAAGATAAAAGGTTTAGAAAACTTGACCTTTGAGTAAATGTTAAAAAACTGGCCATGTTTAGTCTTGTGAAAAGAAGATTTGGGGTGGAACACCTGATAGTCTTCAAATATGTCAAGGGCTGTTAGAAATTGGACTGTGAGCAATTGTTCTCCATGTCCACTGAAGGCAGGACAAGTAGTAATGGGCTTAATCTGCAACAAGGAAGATTTAAGTTTGAGATTTATTTTTATGCATACCTGAAATCACATTGTCAGTGCTAACTTGATCACATGGTAGACTCAAAAGTGTGGTGATAAATTTAAGAAGCAGTGAGTATCTCTTCCCTTGTGAACCATCTCTTTTCAAAGCAAAGAGATGGCCTCACCAAACATCAGATTTGCTTTATCTTGGTTTAGCCTCAGGGTAAATTGAAATCTACCTGATATCTGATCCATTCATCACAAATCTTTTGCTTTTCCTCATCTGAGGGACCCAAAGTGGGTAACTGTTCAAGCAGTCACAGAACAGTATTTTCATAATGGCTCCCTTTGTTGAAAGGATGAAGCAACCCCATAACTTGCAACAATTTGTTCTTCAGCAGCAGTTTCTTTAGTGGTTTATCTACTGCTGCAGAATAGAATTGCCTGACTCCCTGATAAAATCATTTTAGTCCAGAAGAGTCCATGTGAGATTAGCTGAAATGAAGTGTTTGACCTTGAAACCAATAGACAACTTACTATCTTCCCTATGGTGCTTTTCTGAAACTCAAGCTGGTGATGTCTGCAGTGTTGTTCACTGACTCTGTCTTCACAAATCTATTCAGGAGAATTCTCAGGGAAAAAAACCAAACAATCACAATCATGCTCTCCTCCCACAGATCGACAATGCTGGAAACTTCTAATTGAAATAAATCACCAAATGCTGCATTTGTCCAAGAAGAGTAAAAGCAGTTTCATATCCCTTTCCCTTAAATAAACAACACATTATACTTTCCCCTGCTTTTCAATTTCAGAGCAGTTGCTGAAATAAGCCAGAAGCAATTCCCACTGACTACTGCACCATAACATATTGAAGATTGAGTTACCTAGTTTTACCTTGTTACATCAAGGACAAATCATGTGCATCATTCTTGGGACTGATGATAATGATCTTTTTGCTTTACAATGAAGTAGCAGAGGATGTCTGTCAGCATGTCTTCCATGGGTTTGGGAATGGCTTTGACAGCAGCCTTTGCTGCTGAGTGCAGCACACATGACACACATGCAGAGGTGCAGAGGTTGACATTTCTTTTACTTTGGTTAACAAAGCATCATGTTGCCCAACCCTCGTCCTTCCTGAGTCAGAGAAAATTCAATTGCATTTGTCCAGAGAATGCTGAAGTCAATAAGAGCTGTATTCAGGAAATGAAAAATGGTTTGGGTATTTGCTGTGTAACAGTCACTGAAAGAAAATTATTTTTCAGAATTCTTGTAGCCTCATCAAATATCTAATCTTGATTTAGATCTCTTGTCCTTGATAGTCTCATTACCTTCAAATATCAAAACAGTGAAAGGTCTCAATCTGGTATAATTCACTTCAGAGATTCTATGCTTTAAACACAAGCATTGACAAGAAATATGATTTTTAATCCTTCCACGGCACAACTGTTTTGCAGTTTCTGAATTGGGTATATCATCTTGATAAATGTTGTGAAATGGTCAGCAAATTGGATAGGAATCCTGTTTTCCAATATTGCTTGTCAAAACAACACCTCAGCACTTGTAACCTCTTCTCTCAAATGATTTTTGCTTTGCTGGGAAGATAAAGGTGCTGCACAAGTGACATGTTTTGCTGTATCCAGGTGTTTCTTTAAGTGGTTGCTGCCAGGATAACCAAAAGATAACTTCATAGCAGGTCCTACAGTAGGCGTGTTCCTCAGAAGACTGGATTCTTTTGACTGGATACATCTCACTCCATTCTGAATTAAATTGACATTGTGCAAATGGCACCTGTTAGGGGCTGAAGGACCCATAAGCTTCCATGTTACAATCTCGTCCCATACAGATATATAGTCAAAATGTGAAATATAAGTAATGTTTAGCACTTTTATAGCATTTTTCATTTATTAACTTAAAAGACTTAAATCAGTATCATGATCTCCTTTTTACAGATGGAGACACTGAGTCACAGAGGTTAAGCAACTTGTCCAAGGCAACACAAGAAGTCATTTGGCAGATCTGGAACTATAATACAAGGTTGCTTGATTACTGAGTCAGTGTTCTTCTCCATGAAAAAGAAATACAACCTCAGTGGTGGGCAGAACAGAAAAGTGTGAGAAACAGGTAAAAAAAACAACCAAGAAAGCCTGAAGAGTGAAAGTAAATACACAGGGAGCATGAATAGAATGCCTGCTCAGACACTGGATGGATCTTTCCACCAGTCCAGGGACAGCTTGAAGTTGGGGGAGATGAGTATGACTTGGGAAGTAGGCTATCACCCAGTAGCAATGAGAAATGCAGAAGAAAGCTTTTCTTTTCTTTTTTCTTAAACCGAAAGAACTTAGTCCTTGTCTACACTACACAGTTTTGTCGGCAAAAGGCAGCTTTTGTTGACAAAACAGTGAAGGTGTACACTCTACAATGCTCCTTCCACTGACAAAAGTCTCCTGCTTTGCCAACAAATAAAACCACCTCGATGAGAGGTGTAGAGCTTTTTGTGCCCAAGTTAGATCGACAAAGCGTCAGTGTAGACATTGAGTTCATTGTGTTGCCATAACTGGCCTCTAGAAGGTAGCCCACAATGCCCACTGTGACCACTCTGCTCAGTGTTTTGAACTCCACTGTCCTGCATCCAGCTACACAGGCATGCACCCCTCCCCTTTCAAAGCCCTATGAAATTTTTGAAATTCCCCAGCGTGAAGAGCTCACATAGCTATTGCCCAGCTGAGCATGGCAGCTCCTGGTCTGGTCTAGAGGGGAGGGGGTGGATCTCCTTGCTTTATGGGGAAAGGAGGCTATGGGAGAACTTGAAGGCAATCTTGGAATCATGGGTGGCGGGTGAATTCACCGTTGGGGGAGACTAGCCCCCATCCCATCCCCCTCTGCCCGAGGCCCCACTCCTCCCCTTCTTCCCCCTTCCCCAGCTGGAGCCCAGAGCATCCCCCCATCTCCCACGGCTGCTGGCCTCCCCACATATGCCCAGACCCATCATGCCAAGTGGGCGGCACAGCTAGAGGACCCCCAGCCCCAGCCCTGGAGCATCAGGAGGAGGGTTTCAGTCTTCCCGCTGTGCCAGACACTGATTTCTGAACCTCAGGGCTCTCCCGGGTACCGCAGCAGCAAAAAGAGCAGAATTTGGGGCCTCCTTCTGGCATAGCTGTACTGCTCCCATCCCCACCCCCAGCCCTTCAATGCAATTGCATCTCCTCTTTCCTGTCTGGGGTCTGTACAGACCCACTGGAGGACCAGGCTGGGGGCTGCCTGGTGGCCTCATGTTCTGCTCCTTTCCCCGCTGTGGTTCCAAGGAGAGCCCAGCAGTTCTGAAAATGTGTCTTTCTGGTATGATGTACCAGCAATAAATATATTAATGGGATGGTGTACCTGACCGTAGCTGCTTCCTTGCACCACTGGGAACAGGAGGGACATCAAAGCACTGATATACCTCATTCCAAGTTTCCCTGCTATCTTTGCTCCTACTATTTCAATCCCAGCAAAAGAGAAGCATATGGGGGAGGGGAAGGATGTTGTTTCTGAGCCTGAGGGATGGTTGGATTTCTGACCCTGGAATGTACATATGATCTTGAATTTAGGGTAATTTCTAAACTGGAAGAACAGGTTAGTGGCAGGGCAATAGGACAGTGAGGTTCTGAGAAGACAGGAAGGGATTCTGGGAACTCTTAGGAGGAGGAGTGTTTCTGAGCCTGACTTGGGATGGGTTTGTGTGAGTGGGTGATTAGGGATGTGAACTAGAGGGTAGAAATGGGGTGATCTGACGTGAGTGGCATCATGGAATGAACTGCAGAAAATAGGTGAATTGATGGTGTTGGTGAAGGCAAGGGAGGGAGAGAGAAAATGTATGGGTCTGACACAAATTTGGCAATGCCAAATTTCGCACTCATTTATACCATCAGTGTCAATTCAGAGTAAATCTGTTGATTCCAACAGAATCACTCTGGATTGGAACTATTATAACAGCAACATTTGGCACAATGAAGTAAAGATAACCATCAAAGGAAAAGAAAGCACAGAAAATTGAGAGGACCAGAAAATCCAGGAAAAGAAAAGGACACAGTATAGAGAAAAGGAACAGCAAAATGTAAGGTTGGACCTCTGTTTAAAGAGTGTTGTTTGCGTAGCTGGGCCTGGGAAAATAGAGTAGAAAATACAGTAAAGTGGCCCAAACTGGAAGAAAACAGTAAATTGGTTATATAGGAAAACAGGTGGCAGAGCTAATATTTAAGTTTTAGCAGTAATTATGAGCAGTCTATTTGATCATTTATGTTATGAATTTATATTTTGACACCATATGTGTAAATGTAGTCCATTAGCACTCAGAATATGGGTCAGAACCTTTTTTTAAAAATACATAGTAAGAAATACATGTAAATAAATAAATACATTTGCAAAGCACAATTTAATAATTGGTGAACTTCAGAAGATTCCTGCTCTATAGGAAAAAATACCATAGATTTGGCAAACTGATTATAGTTTCCAGCAGGCAGCTGTCCACATTGCCAAATCCATTACCCAGCTGGCATCACTCCTACTAGTGGGAGCAGCCAGAGAAGCTAAAATCTGGATAGGAGAAGAGTCTAAACTACCTCTCATAATAAAAGGTAGTCCCTTCCTGATTACAGCTGAAGTACGAGGGCAGATGACAATGTGAGGAAGAAGGAATGGCAAGGACTCTAGGAAAGGCTGTTTTCATGGTGTTTCCAGCCTGACCTGAAATAGCATGTACTGAAAATCTCTTAATAAAACCCCTTCTTGTGAGACTTGTCAGTACTTTTTTTTTAAAATAAGAGTGGGTTAGAATAGCTTTAGAGAAGCATCTGGGGCTCCTATCTACCTGGCAATTGAACCTTCTCAATTTTTTTTGGAACTTTGCTTACACTAATCAAAATCAAAACAAATAAATGACACATAATGCTTTTTGCTTCTATAGTATTTTTCACCTAAGGATCTCAGAACACTTTACAAACATTAAACAAATTACATCCTCCCCTAGAGAAGAGCTCGATTTAAGCTTGAAAGCTTGTTTCACACATAGAAGTTCAATAAAAGATATTACTTCACCCACCTTTTCTTGCCAAACCCCCTAAGAGGCAGGAAAGAGTTATGCTCTCCATTTTTAGGAGGGGAGAAACTAACAAAGAAGTTAGATGATTTTCCCAAATCACTGATATCTGGAAATAGAATTTAACTCTTCTGTGTCTTAAAACCATGGAGATATCCTTCCTATATGTGTTCCCATTCACTAAAACAAATGTAACAGCTAATCATGACAAACATAATAATGTATACTAGCAACAGTGGAAACATTTTACAAGCATCCTGCTTCTAATTAATCAAAATGAAATATATATATATATAAACCCTAGCTTAAGCTATTAAAATGAAGAAACTTTTTTTTAAAAAAAAGACAAGCTATTTTTACATACAATTGTTTTATAGGCATTAAAATATTATGATGCAAATAATATTAGGAAGTTTTCTTTAAAATGGTCCTTACCTTGAAAGCCATTCTCAAATTTGGATCCATTTGGTAAGAGTTCAGGAGTGTATTCAATGTAGCCACCTACATAAAATTGACTGAAGACATTGAGCCCAACCAACCTTCCTGGGGATGTGACGGATTTATTCTTATGATCATCCACCTTTCAATGAAAACATTTACACTGCTTACAACAAAGGAAATGATTCCTAATGGGCATATTTCAGCAAGAAATTCCCCTTTGCTTCCCAATTATCTTAATAAAGAAACATATGAATAAAATAATTTTTAAAACTTTTCATTTCCTGTAGCTGTTTAACAGTTTCTTTTGATGGCACATTTACAGGTATGGTAAAGATCATACTGTCCTTTAGGGAAAATCACTTTCAGTTTGATAGCTGTCTCTCAAAAAAAGATACAATCCCTTACCTTCAGCCAGCCTGCTCGGAGAGATCTGCCAAGATGGATCACATGAATATTGAGTGTCAGATCGAGTGGCTGACTAATGAGAGTGGCCGTGCCAGAGCCCAGATTATAGCTGTATACCACACTGCCATTACGCAGGCCTAGCACCAGGAAATCATCTCCACTGAGACCTGCAAAGACAAGAATAGGACGGCTATTTATGCAAGGATTTTCTGACTTCTGAAGGGGGAATTTGGAATCTCTGTGATTTCAGTTACCCTGTGGCTATGAGCAGGGTTGTAATCAGTGTGCTGCAACACCAGAAATCCTTCACAACTAACATCTTGCATAGGAAACTCAAAAATGGCAGATGAGCTTGGCTATGATGCTCATGAATAATGAGGTTTAAGTTACCCATATTTCATGACTGTATTATCATGACAATCATTATAATAAATAAACATATCTGTTAAATACAGACAAATGCACAAAAAACATTCTCCCAAATTAATTGAAAATATATCATGAGAGGAAGATGTATCCAGAGAGATTTAACTTGTATTTATATTTTTTAAGTATCATCTAATCAACTGTTAATGTTTTTTCCAGCAGTGTTTTGGAACCTTATAGTAGAATGGCAAAGCTGCTTAAACCTCTTTAAAGCCTTTTAAAAGGAACCATTTTCCGCCTTAAGGGTGGTCTGGTAAAGCCTACAAACCCTGCTAAATCCGGCAGATTTAACAGTCGATGTTGTTGGTTCACTAAACCTGCAACAAAGAGTGAATTCCTGTTTCCTTAAATTCTAAATTGTATTTGAACAAGTATGAAACCTAAAGGTCTGTCTGCAGGGAGGAACAGCCCGATTTGATTCAGGTGCTACTGCAGGTCTCTTATGTGCACCTGCCCTTACAAATTAAAACAAACTAAATGCTCTACCTCTGGCTCTGACCCATTGGTTATTCATTTTTAATAAAATGTATATGCTTAACATATAACCCACACAACATGGATAGGACTCAATGATGGCCCCAAATCCTCAGCCTAAGTACTTAGACAATGCACTAGAGAACTGTGAGGCGGCAGGAGTGCAGGCTCCAAGGATCATAGCAGAATACCTGATCAACTTGTCTCTTTCCAACCTGTCCCCCCCATACATAAATGTATAGAAATAAACCCCTGGGGGATTCACACAGTACAGAGGAAGGATGGTCTTGTGGTTAAGGTGCTGGATTGATTCTCAGGAGGAACTGATCACAGAACTAAAAGTCAATGGTAGCTTAGGTACAAGAGATCGTGACTTGATGACATTTATAATGTGCAAACAGAAGAGAGTCCAGACCAGTAATATATATGACTTGGTTCTTTAATAGAGGCAGTTTCATAAAGCAATTATGAGCCAAATCAGATGGAAGGAGAATTTTATTTAAAAAAGTGAATGATAATTGGGAATAATTTAAGAACAGACTACTATTGCCCAAAATGTCACAATTCCACAACTGGGGAAAAAAGTACAACTTGGCTTAGAGGGGAAGTGGTGGCAACTGTAAAATATAAATTAAAAGGAAAGATGGTAGTAATGACTAAACATCAGAAATTAAGAATTGTAAAAAACTGATAAGGAAAGCCAAGGGACACAAAGAGAAATGTAAGGCAAGCAGAGAAAAGGACAATAAGAAAGAACTTTTAAAATATAATAGGAACAAAAGAAATACTGACAATGGCATTGGTCCATTGCTAGATGGAAATGGTAGAATTATAAGTAATAATACAGAAAGGCAGATGGGTTCAATAAATATTTTTGTTCTATACTTGTGGAAAAACAGATAATGCAATCTCATCATATGGTTATAATAACACTCTTTCCATCCCACGTGTAGCTTTGGAGGATGTTAAACAAAGCTAATAAAGTTAGGCATTTTAAAATCAGATAACTTTGCATCCAAGAGTTTTAAAACCATTAATGCTGATTTTCAATAAGTTTTGGACCACTGGGGAGGTTCCAAAAGACTGGAAGAAAGTTAAAGTTGTGCCAATTTTTTAAAAGGGTTAATGGGATGACCAGGTAAGTATATGCCTGAAAGTCTGACATCAATCCAAGGCAAGGTGATGGAGTGACTGATAAAGGACTTACCCGTAATTAACAATGAATGAAAGAAGGGTAAAATAAGTAATGCCAATCAGTACGGGTTTATAGAAAATAGATCCTGTCAGTCTAACTTGATATCTTCTTTTTATGAGATTAAAAGTTTGGTTGATAAAGGTAATACTATTGACATAATGTACCAAGACTCCTATAAGGAGTTTGACTTGGTGACATTTTCATTAAAAAATGAGAATGGCATAAAATTAACATGGCACACATTAAATGGATTAAAAACTGGCTAACTGGTCTCAAAATGTAACTGTAAATGGGAAATTGTCACCGAGCAGGTCTGTTTGCAGTGGGTTCCCATAGCAATTGGTTCTTGGCCCTATGCTGTTTAACATAGACTCACAGACTTTAAGGTCAGAAGGGACCATTTTGATCATCTAGTCTGATCTCCTGCACAATGCAGGCCACAGAATCTCACCCACCCACTCCTGTAACAAACCCCTAACATATGTCTGAGTTATTAAAGTCCTCAAATTGTGGTTTGAAGACCTCAGGCTACAGAGAATCCTCCAGGAAGTGACCCGTGCCTCATGCTGCAGAGGAAGGCGAAAAACTTCCACGGCCTCTGCCAATCTGCCCTGGAGGAAAATGCCATATTTGGGGTCGGGAAGGAAATCAGTTAAACCCTGAGCATGTGGGAAGACTCACCAGCCAGCACACAGGAAAGAATTCTCTATGTAACTTCAAATCCCTACCCGCCATCTAACATCTTTATCATGACTGCGAGAGAAAACATAAACTCATCACTGATAGTTTTCAGATGACAAAAAAACATTAGGGAAGTGATAAAATAATGAAGGCAGCATCACTGATTCAGAGGGATCTACATTGCTTGGTTAAACTGAAGAGCAAGCAAACAACATGCGTTTTAATATGGCCCTAATATATAAAGGCCAATACATCGTGCGAACAAGATGTAGGACATACTTATAGAATGGGGACACTTCGAACCGGCGAAGACACGTGACCTAAAAAGATTTGGAGGGCTTGCTGGATAATCAGCTGAATTATGAGCTCCCAGTGAGATCCATTGGCTAGAAAAGCAATGCAATCCCTGAGACTGCATAACAGGGAATCTCGAGTAGGAGTAGAGAGCTTTAGTTTTACCTCTGTTCTGGTTTCTGGGTGCTCTTAACAATTCAAATAGAGCCACTGAGAATAAACTGATCAGAGGGTAGCCATCGTATAGTCTTGATTCTGTAAAAGCAGCAAAGAGTCCTGGTTTGGCCACCTTATAGATTAACAGATGTATTGGGAGCATGAGCTTTTGTGAGATGAATAACCTTACTATCGTCGGAATGCACGTAGCTGAAATTTGTAGCGCAAGCGATAATATAGCAAGCAAGTATCAGGCTAGAGATAACAAGGTTAGTTCAATCACGGAGGATGAGGGCCTCTTTGCTAGCAAGTGAAACACTCTTGTTACTCTTGCTTGCATATTTAATACCTGCCTCGGGAAATTTCCACCACATGCTCACGAGCGGGTATCTCACCCCATCAAAAGGCTCATGCCTAATACCGTCTTTTGCTCTAAGGCTGTCACAGACCTTTTTTGACTGAAGAATAATTAGGGTTTCCAGAGTAACACCAATGTGTCTGTCTTGTAATCTGAAAAAAGAACAAGGAGTACTTGTGCACCTAAGAGACGAACAAATTTATTTTGAGCAGTAAGCTTTTTGGCTTACAGCCCACTTCATCAGATGCATGCCAGGGAAAATACAGTAGCAAAAATATCCCACCATTAATAAACACAGACAACGATGGACAATGTTGTGTTACCGGATACACCACACTAACGAGGAGTGCACAAGTTCAAGGTGAGCTATTACCAAGCAGAGATGAAAAAAAACTTTTTGTGAGTAGTAATCAAAATGTCTATTTGCAGCCAAGTTGACAGCAGGTGTGACGGAACAGTGTGTGTGTGTGTGGGGGGGGCGGGAGAATAACAGGCAGAAATATTGTTACTCTGTTGTAATGACCCATCCCCATTCCCAGTCTTTATTCAAGCCAAATTTAATGGTGTCCATTTTGCAAATTAATTCCAGTTCAGCAGGCTCTCGTTGAAATTTTTTTGCTGTAATATTGCAACTTTTAGGTCTGTAACAAAAAGAAGATGAAGGGGTGACTTGATTACAGTACCCACATGGGGAACAAATATTTAATAATGGGCGCCTCAGTCTAGCAGAGAAAAGTATAACATGATCCAGTGGCTGGAAGTTGAAGCTAGACAAATTCAGACTGGAAATAAGGCATACATTTTTAATGTTCGGAGTTATTAATCCTTAGAAAAATTTGCCAAGGGGTGTGGATGTTTCTCCATCACTGATAATTTTAAAATCAAGATTGGATATTTTTTTCTAAAAGATCTGCTCTAGGAATTATTTTGGGGAAGGACTATGGCCTGTGTTATACAGAAGGTCAGAGATTATCAGAATGGGGGGAACAGAAGGAAAGGAGAACTGTGGAAAATTATATTGCTCATGGGAGAATGTTATTTCATTGGGTAGCAGATTATAATTTATTTTCATACTTTTTTATTCAATACTTATTCAAACTGGTAGTAAAAAAGTTTAATGTTGGCAGTAACTTAAAACCAATTTAACCAGCCCAGGGACTGTGTACATCTCACAAATAACTCAGAATGTGGCTTAATAATAGCATTTGTCACAATCCCTGATTATGTGATACACTTGATTACTGCTTAATTGAACTTATTATGAAGAATAGGACATGATCTCATAATTGATATCACTGGTACAACTGTGAAATAAGATCCTAAGCTGGTGTAGGACAGTGAAGCCCCATTGATGTCAACAAAGATGTGGCTCAAATTTGTATTCTTTAAAGCTTTTAAAAGTTCTTTACAAATAAAAACCAGGATGAAACTGCAATGTATAAATGTCAGAGTAAAACTACAAAAATCACATAAGTTACTTTATACAGACACAAGTGACATGGTCTTACTACATCTCGTAGCACAGTACTTAAAGGACAAATTAACATTGAAGTCAGATATTCACTCACACCACATTGCTCTAGTCAAACACTAATTTTCTTTTTGCAATAATTAATAATAAATGCTCTTTTAACGCTCCTGGTCTTTTGAGCCATACGGTGTAATTACAGATATCAGGGTGACTAACTGACAAGTGGCATTTAGAGCCTTCCCTTTCTTCAGCTGAAGTGCATGGGAAAACTCACATGAACTTCAATGGAAGAGCACTGTGCTCATAAAACTGAAAACTGATGCTGTAAAAAATGGCACGTTGACATTCAGCAGATTTGCTTCTCCTGTGTTTCCAGCCATAACTGATTGTTTAATGTATTAAAAAGAAAAGATATAATAGTGTCATTAACCTTAGCCCTGAGAACCAACTCATTATGTGGAGGGCAAAATGGTTTATTTTATGATTCACTATCTTTGACAGACTTGTTAATTATCATCTTTTTAATCTCATTGCCCTCATTTATATCTGGGCATCCCCACTGAAAGCAATAGGGTTCCAAAACTGTCACTACGGGAAACATTTATTATCCCTACTTACTGTAACAGTGTAGCTGAGGCCTGGCCTGACATGAGTAATTTACACATGGAGGGAAGCTCATCTTTTGGAAGACAGAATTAGGGAAGTAAATTAATCATCAGGTTGAAAACAGAATGTTTATGCTAAATAAGAGAAGTAAATATGTCAGTAGGCTAAGAAGACAGAATGTCTGAGCCAACTAAGATAAGAGGGAGAACACCCAGGGAACTATTTACTAGGAACTAGATAACAAGAGACAAAATAAATTAAGAATGTAGAGATGAGGTAAAGAAGAAGTCGAACCATGAACAGTGTGTTGACCATGTATGCTGCACAGGTATTGGTTCCTGCAAAGTAATGAAGCCAATCAAAAAATGCGTGATGTAATATAGGAAATGCAATAACGTGTGTAATGGATGTAAAAGGAGAGGGTTTCTGGGAAACTCTGGAGCTGTGATGTGCCCTGCATCCGTGCCTCCTTCATTTGAATTGATCAACTGAGCATAGCACTGCTATAAGTGAAATAAAGATACCTGAGTAATGAAGGCCACAGTCAAACTGAGTTCTTGGAAAGCCAAGTTGAAAGTGGTCTCAGAGGGAATCTCAACAAGCAACCACAATGCATTTGGGCCCAAATCCTCAAATTTATTTAAGCACCTAACTGCCATTGATATTAAAGGGAGTTAAGTATCACAGGGGTAGCTGTGTTAGTCTGTATCCACAAAAATAACGAGGAGTCTGGTGGCACCTTAAAGACTAACAGATTTATTTGGGCATAAGCTTTCATGGATAACCCCGCCCCCCACTTCTTCAGATGCATGGAGTGAAAATTACAGATGCAGGCATAAATATATGAAAAGAAGGGAGTTCCCTTACAAGTGGAGAACCAGTGCTGATAAGGTCAATTCAGTCAGGGTGGATGTGGTTCACTCCCAATATTTGAGGAGGAGGTGTCAATACCAAGAGAAGAAAAATTGCTTTTGTAGTGAGCCAGCCACTCCCAGTCCCTATTCAAGCCCAAATTAATAGTGTTAAATTTGGAAATAAATTGTAGCTCTGCAGTTTCTCTTTGAAGTCTGTTTTTGAATTTTTGTTGTTGAAGGATGGCTACTTTTAAATCTGTTATTGAATGTCCAGGGAGATTGACGTGTTCTCCTACTGGCTTTTGTGTGTTACTATTCCTGATGTCTGATTTGTGCCCATTTATTCTTTTTCATAGAGAATGTACATGGCACAGAGGAGCATTGCTGGTACATGATGGCATATATCACATTAGTAGATGTGTAGGTGAATGAGCCCCTCATAGTGTGGCTGATATGGTTAGGTCCTCTGATGATGTGGTGTGTAGTTAGACTCATAGACTCATAGGTCAGAAGGGACCAATATGATCATCTAGTCTGACCTCCTGCACAAGGCAGGCCACAAAACCCTACCCATACACATTTATAA
>NC_133771.1:52500070-52576573 GCF_003597395.2 Chelonoidis abingdonii
GCTGGAGCTCTTTTTGGATTTGGGACTGCATTGCCACCCGTGCTGATCAGAGCTCCACGCTGGGCAAACAGGAAATGAAAATCTAAATTTCGCGGGGCTTTTCCTGTTTACCTGGCCACAGCATCTGAGTTCAGATTGCTGTCCAGAGCGGTCACAGTGGTGCACTGTGGGATACCACCCAGAGGCCAATACCGTCGATTTCCGGCCACCCTAACCCTAATCCGATATGGTAATAACGATTTTAGCGCTACTCCTCTTGTTGAGGATGAGACAGAAACTGATTTAAAGAGCCCTTTATATCGATATAAAGGGCCTCGTAGTGTGGACGGGTACAGCGTTAAATCGGATTAACGCTGCTAAAATCGGTTTAAACACATAGTGTAGACCAGGCCTTACACTGGTTTAATGTCACTAACTGCTTTGCAGTTAATTCTCATTTACACTGATATAAGAAAAAGGAAATCAGGCCCAAACGTTTTCACATTTAATGTTTTTAGAAGTTGTAAATGTAATGACTAGTACAGCAGATCAGAACATTGCTGGCTGCCAGACTGTTATTCAGTAGAGTACATACTGGCATATGCATGCAAGATGGATCACCAGGAAGTTGACTTTTCTGTTGCTCTGTCTAAGTGTAACACTGCCAGACCCTGATCGTCAGTGGGCAGGATTGAACCTGGGGTCTCTGGAGCTTAGTGTATAAGCCTCTAACGCATGAGCTAAAAGCCAGCTGGCTGTTAGCTAAGGCTCTAGGGCAGACTCATTTTATCTCTCTCTAAGTGGTCGCGGTGCTACTAGATGAGACAGAACACCACAACACGAGGTGTGTGGATTACATATTTCCCCTAGCTGAGGAAGCACATCCTGAGCTTCAGAGACTGCTCAGTTGAAATCCCAGACAAGCCCCTACTTGTACAGACCCCGGTTGATGGCAGGTAGGATCGAAGCTGGGATCTCTGGAGCTTACTGCATGAGCCAAAAGCCAACTGACTGTTAGCTAAGGCTGTACCTCAGACTCATTTTATCTGTCTCTCTAAGTGGTCTCGGTGCCACTAGATGGGACAGAGCACCACACCCAGGAAGTGTGTGGGTTACATGAGCACTGGCCACATATTGGCCCTTTAGTATACTTGTTAATACAACTTCTCTGGCTGGAACAGTCATATTCTTTCATTCTCTGAACATTTCTTAGGCTTTCACTTTTAAACATACACTATGTTTTAAATTTTTTATATATTAAGACTTTCATTACCTCATTTGAAAATTACTTTGAGTGCAAATGTTTGGCCTGAGTATATGGAAATAATCTCACACTTGAGTTGCAAATATCACATTTTGGCAAAACTCTAACTTCATTAGATGTACATGCCTTTATACCAAGAACTTTGCCATTTTCTGAGACTAATTTCTTTCCCAGTCAAATGAATAATGTAGTTTTCTCCTTCCAGGCTTTAGTCACTGTATCTAGCTAATACTGTTTACTCCCAGCGGCTCAATCCTACAAACACAGACGTAACTCAAGGTAGTAGAATTAATCATAGTATGCAAGTGCTGGCAGAACTGGGCCCTTACACTGTACTGTGTTGCAGATAGTTTGAGGATAATTTTTTTATTCCATTGCAGCTACATTTCTAGATTGCAGGAAAGGGAGGGAACATGAATTCAACCTGAGCTGATCTAAAATATTAAAGATTTTCTTGTGGTTTCAGTTAGCAAGAAGCACTGAAAAGTAGTAAGGAAAATTCATCATTTTGATTTAAAGATGATCTTTAAAGAAAGTTGTGCCCATTTACCTCACACAGCCATCTAAAAATGTACATGGCAAAAGGCATACACTATTTTAATTTTGATTTAATAAGACAATTACCATATGTTAAATAAGAATCAACTAATTATTTAAAATATTTAAGGATTACTGGCAACATAAGATAAATATATCTGTGATACTGCAATCAATACATATGCTATCCATAATCTGCTATTTAACCCACAGATGCTTTATGAAAAAAGCTGAAGAGGACCTGTTCTGTTTGATACAGATAGTTGAACAGGTCCCTTCCAAATCTGTCATCTATGACCTGATAGATCTAATTAAGTTCAGTAACACAACATTGCCCCCTGTCCTCTAAGATTCATGGGAATTACAAAGATAGTAATGCTTTTTTGCAGCTGATGACTTTATAATGAAAATAGCATCTCTATGTACACATCTACCCCGATATAACGCGACCTGATATAACACGAATTCAGATATGTGGTAAAGCAGCACTCCGGGAGGGTGGGGCAGCGCTTTCCAGTGGATCAAAGCAAGTTTCATAAAATGCAGTTTCAGCTATAACGCAGTAAGATTTTTTTGGCTCCTGAGGACAGCGTTATATCAGGGTAGAGGTGTATTTCATTTGGTTTTATTTCTATGCAAAATCAAAAGCACATAATCCAAGCTGCAGCTGCTTCTGAAGTATGTTTTAAAACAATCTATACAAATGTAACAAATACATCAGCCTATCGTAAGCCATATACACAAGAGATTACCAACAAAATGATTAAAGCTTAACATTCTCTGTGCTCACCAAAAGCTCCTTTCCTCACCGGCTCCCCAAAAGTCTGAGATGATAAATGGGCTTTGTGGTCTGCCTTGAAGGTCAGCACATTTGGTCTATTCTGGACCAAGGGTGGAGTGAATTCCAAAGGCAAAGGGTCCTCAGGGAGCACACCCTGCCCATAGTCCTCCCCCAGCCTCCCATCCAGGACTCCTGCACAAGCATCTCCACTGATTACAACTGTAGCAGAATCACACTGGGACTGGGAGAAAGGTGATCTCTCAAATAGGAAAGTTCCAAGCTCTGTACATTTTGTAAAAGCAAATAACTAATACAAATACTGTAATGATCCACGAATAACACACTTTTTTGTTCCAGGACATATTGTACTTCACTGCTGGGAAACCTGAACACAAACAGTTATCTAGGACGCTGTACTAAAGACTGGATAAACATGGAAGACATCTGCTTTTTTCCTTGTTTCAAGAACCCCATCCTACCTCCATTCAGAATAAGGTCCTGAAGAAATTATAAAACTAGTGGCTTGTTAGCAAGAAGGTTTCAACACTGGCATCCAATGTTAAATTACATATTGTAATAGTAATGAAAGGCCATTAAAGGAAAAAAATACAAAAGGTCTGTGAAGGAGTATGAAGGGTTATTAGGCTCAATGTAATATTAAACTAAATGAGGTGTTAGGACACTATGGATGCCTTTTCTGATAGAATTGCAAAATTATTGGAAGAAGGGGAATGGAATGGGAATTTTAGAAAAACATAGACGGTGTCTGAAAAAACGTCAGCACCAAGATTAATTCAAATTGGCCTGAGTATGAAAATTCATGTGAATTGAAAGCTGGCTCAAAGTCTGTTCTCTAAGGATAATAATAAAAGTACTGAGAAGCAGGAGTCTGATCAGGAAATGCAGAGATCATAGTTAGATTCACTCTTTATTTAATTTATTTTTAATGAAGAAGGAAGAGTAAAATTAACTGGGTATGTACAAGGGAATGTTAACCAGGAGTCATCAGATAAACTGAATATTTAGGAAATATTCTGACAGGAAGATCTTTTAGGCTGTGGAATTGTCTCCTGAAGAAAGATGGTGGAAGTTCTATTGCTTGGGATATTTAAAATCTTATTTGTCAAAACCATAGTATAGCTCCTCTAAGAAAGAAGTGAATTCCTCTCAGGAAGAGGTACTGGTTTCTGAGAATGAGTGGGGGCAGTTTGCTCAGTCCCTCCACCCAGTCAATTTCAACAGAAGATACTTAAACCCGTATTAGACCACTATGCAGAGATCTAGATGGGCTTCCTTTATTTTCCAGTTTTGCATTTGCTCTGGTGCCCTCTGGTGCTGAAACATGAAAGTGCACCTATCTGTTTTAAATTTTTTCCCCTCCAACTGTGTTGATTATAACAAAGTTTGCGAAATAATAAGGTCCCAGTTTTGCCTTTTTTGTCAGTTGTATAGTTAACTTAGGATGTTAAAATTCTGGTTAATAAAAAATGAAACCATGGAACTTCACTTTAGAAGTCTCTTTTTAGATCAACGAAGCCAAATATGTCCGTGACAATAATGACTATTACCCATATTTGTGCATATGGCTCGCATCATGTGTCATATAGTCTATGTGGGCATTTTAAAAACTATGTGACTGAAGCAGGACTTACTATTCAACATGAAGGGACTGAGTAAATCTCTCTGTATAGGTATAATTTTAAAGGAATGTTGTCAAGATTAAACTCATATAAAATCCCCATTTTATTAATAGTATCTTAAATGATTAAATACTGAAAAGTTCTGAAATCTCATTTTCTTTTAATCATTTATGCCATTTGTTTATTGTTTTCATTTCCCCCATCCTGAACAATGAAATGGAACAAGTCACTCTTAAACCAGGTCTACACTATGAGCACTTTGTTGATATGCTATACTGGTATAGTATATTGGGAAAGCACACCTAGTGTGGATGCAGTTTATACTGGGGCAAAACTGAGCTTTTTCCAGTATAATTGTGTCTTCACTATGAGTTTTTGCTGGTACAGCTCTATGCCAGCAAGAGCTTATAGTGTAGACCTGGACTGAAATCAGTGGATTTAAATCTGAAGACATATTGCCAAGCAAAGACTACACATAAAAACCCAAAGCACAAAAGTTGGGCCGAGCTCCAGTTTCAGAAATGAGTGCCTCAGCGTACAGGAGGAACACACAATGTCTTTCCTTTAACCTATTAACTCTAAACTCACGTCTCCAGTGGCTGTGTCTAAATTAACGTTCTCTGGGGATTTTCTTACCTTTTTACCACCACTGTGGCTTTGCTAATATTAATCACCACTAATGGTTTAGGTTTTCTTTATAAAATAACTGTATCATTTGTTTTTAGTAGATTGATGTTTGTTTACAAAAAAACTCATTAAAGAGATTATTTTCCTTCTAATAAAAATATATCAAAAACAAGACACCACAATTTAAAATCTATTCATACTTCCCTCTTATTTGTTCCCTATGATTTGGAATTCTCCTTAACAAAAAAAGTAATATGAAAGCAACTTTTTTCCTTTTGTAGATTTATCTAGGAATATTCTGTAAGAGATAAGTAACTTACCCTGGCCTTTCTGTCCAGTGAAAAATATCAGATTATCTTGTACTGCTGAGTTGTGATTTGCCAGTTGAAATTTCAGACGGAATTCATAGTAGAAGCTGATATTTGGGATTGCAGAAAAGGCAAGGAATGAGGTGTAGCCAAAGACATCTGTGCCACTGAAACTGGGGTGGCTAATATTAATAGCTGCATAAAAACAAAGAAATTAAGTGTTACAGCAAATCTGGCAAAATATTTTTTTAAAAGAATGTTGTAGAAATTGATTTTAGTACTTGAAAACTAATAAATACTAATAATGATTTATTCTGTTGTGCTGTACATCAGATTTACACGCACACTGACCACCTTTCACCTGAATTCTTCTAACATTACCATTAAGCCTTTATAAATGGGACTATTTTACAACTGAATTATTAGGAATTGGTGCCATCTGCTGGTCCTGGGAAGGTATTACTTGTATCTAGGACCAAGCTGCACCATTTACTACCTAATGCTGAGAGACGAAAGAAAGGCCACAACGGAAATTCTTCCATTAAGCAACAGTCTCTCCTACACATATATGAATGAGACACACAGAAATGTATTAGAGGGCTATAAATTAAAAAAAAAGAAGTAACATGAGGATAAGTTTGCAGTAAGTTGAACTGAATCCAAAAGGAAACAGTTCTCTCTCCCCGCCGCAGCCCAGGGCTGGTGGGGAGAAGTGTCTCACTCCGCTGCAGCCCCGGGGCTAGGGGGAAGAGGTATCTGGCCCCACCGCAGCTTCAGGGCTTGGAGGGAGAGACGTCTCGCTCCACCGCATTCCTAGGACTAGGGAAGCCCTCTCCACCCGCCGCAGCTCCGGAGCTGGGAGAGACGCATCTGGGCCTGTGTAGCTCTGGGGCTGGGGTGAAGAGGCATCTCTCCCCTTCACAGCCCTGGGGCTGGAGTAGTCCTCTTTCCCCGCCACAGCCCCAGAACTGGGAGAGAGGCATCTCGCCTTACTTAGCCATGGGACTGGGGATTCGCCACAGGCCCGCATGTCCGAAGCTCCCCCATGTCCACCCCCACACCTCACCCCACTGACATCTTCCAGGACCACGTATGGCCATGCCCCTGAGTGGAGTGTGCATGCCTGCGTGGCTCTGCTAATTAAGTGTGTGGCCCTTGGTGGTCTCTTGCACGGCTGTGCAGGTGCATACCTTACAGGGAATGTAGATACAGAGGCAACAAATATACCAAAAATTCTATAATTTACAACAGTGAGCAAATCATTTGCCTTTGGGTATTGATTTTTTATTCTTTGAATTGACACACACTGAAACTATTTTGGTGAGAAAAACTGAAAAAAACAACAACCAGACTTGGTTTGACACAACCTTTCCTTCCTCCCCCCCAATCAATTATTTACTTATTTCTTCCCAAGAGTATGGCAAGGGAAACATGATTTTTTTTAAAAAAAACAACAACAACGCTGGATCATGCATGTGACTTTTTGCAGGTAAGAATTAGGACAAGATTGTGATTTCCTATATATTAAGGGAGTTTCAGAATTTATTTATATTGCATTGCTCAGGGGATATGTATTAATAACCTTTCCCCCCATCCTTTGTTATTTAGGGCCAAACATGAGAAATAAAGTCTGAACATTCTTCATTTATTTGTGTATGACAGGCAAGATAGGTCTGCACGTTGACTAGCCTGCCCGCATTGCACAAGGCAAATATATATGAGCGTCCAGATATTATACTGACGGACATTTTTGATATGTGTATTATACAGAGCTAGCCAAAGTCTTTTGACACAATTGTGAAATATTCTAAATTATTTTTGGTAAATGACAAATGATTAAAATCAGCTCTGTATCATATATTGATAATACATAGAGTTAACTTTATTTTCCAGGATTTAACATCATTGTGACATTAAATGCCATAATGCCCTTGGGGTGCCACTGAGCCCGCCTGACCCACCAGCCTGGGCTCCCTCTCACACCGTGCTGCTATGACAAGTTGCAAAGCCCATCAACCTTGCTCTTTCACCAGGATTCACCCAGGTAGGGACACACCCAGCTGCAGCTGCACACAGATGCTGAGGTCAGCTCTACATGGGAAGGCTCAGCTAAGGAATTGCCCAGTTACTCAAGAGCACACTCCCCTTTGAAGGGCAAATCCAAAATTATACCATCTTGCACTGCACAGAGAACTGTACAGTTTAAGGTCATGAAATTCACCCCTTTCCTAAATGTGGAAGCAGATATTCAATAGCTTTCTTCCCCAAGTATGATTTCCACACACTGGTTTTAGACAAAACAAAAACAAGTTTATTAATGACAAAAGATAGGTTTTAACTGATTATAAGTGATAGGAAACAGATCAAAGCAGACTACCTTAATAAATACAACAAAACTGAAAACTGAGCTCAACACACTAGATAAATAGAATATGAATTAGCAAATTATCATCCTGAGTGATAAAGAGGCTGGCAGATTCTTAAGGTACAATCTTCCTTGGCTTTCCCAGGTTTTCATACCCAGGCTAGAAATCCCTCTGGCCTGGGACCATCACTTCCCACAGTTCAGTCTTTTTGCCTCAGCTGTTTCCAGGTGTGTTTTTGTAGGGGGTAGTGAGGTGCCATCATGATGCCATATTCCCCCTTTTATATTTTCTTCCCACTTGCTGGAAAGCTCTTTTGCTGTGACCTGGGTCAAACAGTTCCTACTGTGTAGTGCTATCTCTGAGAGTTTTCTATTGTACGCAGTTCCTGGGGTAATCCTTGTGCTTGTGTACATTTTCTCAATGAGCCATTAACATTGTTTGGCCCTTTCACTGTTTTACCTGGAAGGCTGCTTGAGGGTGTTTTCAACCTCACAACATGTTTCAGTAACACATACATAGCCAAACTTCATAACTTCACATATGACAATAGCACATACAATCCAATGAGATATTAATGTCTAGCAGATCAAGACTTTTAGAATGATACCTCACAAGGCATACTTTGTACAAAACATATCCTAATTGCATGACAGTCATGAACATTGGGGCTCCAGGGTGTCACAGTCATCACTTAGCCTTTTCTAGTGTTGCTTGAAAATTTTATATTTGGGAGGTGCTCTGGGGAAAGAGGTTTGAGAGCGAGATTTAGAAGACCAAACTGAGGGTGGAACTTTTTAACAATGCTTAAACAAACAAAAGTCATAGATGGGCTAAACAGCTTCAACAAAAGTACAAAGCACCTCTAAATATAGATGGGGAAATTCTGAGACTGCAGGTAAGTCACATATTTAGATATCTGCAGCACATCTGAACTTTATGAACACTGTCAAGTAGATTTAAAATCATTCACAGAGGCATCACTCTAGAATCTTAGTAACACTAGTTTGAGAAACACCTCAGAAATACCTTAGACAGAAGTGACATGTTTTGGAACAGAATTGTGCAAGGAAAGAAGACCATACTGAAGAATGTATTTTTGAGACTGTCAACATATTACACATAACTTGAGAGTTACTGTAGGCAGGACAGCTGTTTTGAGGACACCTGAAAGAACTGATTGTTCCCATGATCTTTACTTTGTATTTGGGTTTGTCTACACTGGCACTTCATTAGCAAAACTTTTGTCATTCAAAGGTGTTAAAAAAACACACACCCCCAACGACAAAAGTTTTATTGATGAAAAGCGCTGGTGTGAACAGCACTTTGTTGGCAGGAGCACTCTCCGGTCGACAAAGCTGCTGTTGCTCATGGGGAGGTGGAAGTTTTTTGCTGTCAGGCGAGCTCTTGCCTGCTGACAAACAGCAGCTATGCTGCATGCCTTTTAGCAGCATGGCTGTAGTGGCACAGCTGTGTTGCTAAAAGCCTCATAGTGTATCCATAGCCTTTGTGTGAGGAATATAGGAAGAGACTATAGCCCCAACCCTGTGGGCCTGGTGACAGAATAGGCCAACTGGTCCTCCTGCATGTTATAAGAGATGACTAAAAGGGGGTTTCCTGGAGAGGGATGGGCTACGCCAGGCTAGAAATTTGCCCAAGACACACCCTATGATGAGCAAGTCAACCATGTCCATACCGGATTGATCGCAGCCTGGGTTAATAATGACCGCGCCATGCATCTCCCACCAGGGCGGACACGACAAGTCTACTGGTGTAACCCTGATGAAGAGGATCAGTGGAAGAGATAACATCACCATAGCCACATGGAATGTAAGGACATTGAGAAAAAATAGAGAGGTTGGAATAACTCATCTATGAGATGGAACAATACACCTGGCACCTCCTAGGAATCTCAGGTCGGATGGAAGAACTTGAACAGAAGATACAGGTAGTAGAGATGAAATACTTTAGTAAAATCCTGGGCATCTCCTACTTGGACCGCATCACTAATGAAGAGGTCCTGCAACATCTTCACCCAATGTGCTGGGTCATACAAAGACCTCCTGATGACTGTAAAGAAGCACAAGCTGAAGTGGTACGGCCATGTGACAAGATCATCTGACCTATCCAACATCATTTTCCAAGGGACAGTACCGGGGAAGAGAAGAATAGGTAGACAGAAGAAGAGATGTATTGACAACATAAAAGAGTGGATAGGAATAGACTTCATGGAGACTCAAACACTAATACACAATCGTCAATGGTGGAGACAATTGTTTGATTGCTCATCAATGATGGTGTCTCAACGACCAAGGCAGTTATGAGAGTGATGATTATGATAGTCCCAACCCAGGTATTCCTCTAGAAGTACTGGGTTAGGTTCTGTTTTGACTTGTGCTGAATCAGGCCCAACAAGTATGCTTTACTTTGAAAATCTCCAGCGTTATTGGGGTTGAGGAGCATTTTGAGGTGGTGAAAGCAAGTGCAATACGTCAGTCCCTCTACAGCTGTCTTATGCACACGTCGTTATGTGTATTTCTGATACTTGACAATTACTATATGGCAATACAAACAGATTTTCTTTCACATTAATATTTAAATAATTATCACACTGTTTTATTTATTTATCTATTACTTAATTTATTTTTATTATAGTATTATTTAGTAAAGCAGATCTCATATTTGGAGAATCAATGAGACTTGCACTTGTTAGCACTGATTTAGAGTCACAGCGTTTAAGGCCAGAAGGGACCACTAACTCATTTAGTCTAACCTGCTGCATAACATAGACACTACCACCATCCAATCAACCCAACAACCAGCATTAAACCAAAATATTACAGTGTCTAGGAGACTAAACTATTACATGCCACAGGCAGAACCAATCTGCACCCATGCCTGACCCTCAGTAATGGCAAGGAATGAATTAAGTGAGATATACGCAAATGATCCCAGCAAGCAACCCATGGCCCATAGGAAGGTGAAGCCCACACAAGGTAGCCACCAATCCGATGTACACTCACTGTCTCCTGCGCCTGTCTCCCCAGTTTGCATCTACCTTATCTATCTATTCTATTTCTATCATTATTCTCAAATTAACCTTTATCCTGATTTTACAGAAGAAAAACTGAGGCACAAACTAAGTAACTTGCACAATGTCACACAGGAAGTCTGGGACAGATCAGGAAATTAAACCTAGCTCTTTGAAGTGCCAGGCTAATGCAATAACCATTGGACAAGACTTCCTTCCTCTTTAAACCTTTGGCTTCTCCCTTTGTTCCATTTGTCTGGCCACAGCCCCTTTCAAAACAGGAGCGGTCATTTTTGACCAAGACCTCCTGTTAGGAAATAATCTCCACTCCTTGATGTCCCAAATTTCTCACCTCTGCCCTTTAGGGCCTGTTTTTCAAGTCCCGGGTCCAGTTCTTTGATGGTCATGGTTTTTTTCAGAGTTCTGTATCATATCCCTTGTCTTAACAAAGGCTTTATTCATTACTTTGGTTTGTCTTACCAAAAAGCCTCCCCTGTTCCCCCAAACAAAGTGTTGTTTCCCAAATCCATTCCCAAATCCATTCACAGTATCTACTCTACTTTTACCCTGACCAGATAGACATCCACAAGAGGTGTTTGCTTTTAAGCAATTTGTATTAGGCTAATTGTCTAGGGAGGGCAAAAAGATCTTTTAGGGATGGTAATTAACTTCCTTTCAAAGGCTTATATTTCTGGACAAACAGATAGATTCTGACCTGCTAGGTGACATCCATTCCACATCTTTGTCTGCATTTGGACTGTAGCTTGTAGACTTTCATAATCCCATTTTAACACAGTGCTATTCCATAGTTAACATCGCTGTGAACAGACAGCAGATCCTTATTCACACTCACCTCAAAACCAGAGGTTCTCTTATAAAATTACAGCCACTGTAAGCGCGCTTGCATAGTCACATTATGCTAATGGGAGAAAGCTCTCTCATCGACATAATAAAACCAACTCAACAAGTGGTGGTAGCTATGTTGGCAGGAGAGCGTCTTCTGCTGACAGACCGCTGTGCACATGAGCACTTATGCTGGTAAAAGTTGTCACTGATTTTGGAAGCATTTTCCATGCCCTTCTCAACCCTGATTGCCAACGATTTTTGTCTTCTTTTGATTTAAACAGAGAATACTCTGGTTTACTTTTATATATTTGGAACATTGCACTGACATTGTGACATTGTGACAAGAGAAGTAGCTCTCCCTTTTCTCCCTTTACCCTTTTATTCTCTCACTTTTCACTGTAGAAGAATGGAGCTATTATACGGGACAAAATATTATGAGTAGAAACTTAGCTCTCTTTTCTTTGAAACTTCAGTCCTTAAAATGGTATTTAAAAATTAGTTAAAAAGCTGACAGAACAGCACAGAGCACAACTGACCATATCTGGCTCCATGGTAACTTTCCATTTCCTGGCTAGAGAACCATCTGCCAGATTTTTTGTTTGTTTGTTTTGTAAGTGGAGGGTGTATTCAGGAAGGCCAAAGCAGCTAGCAAGGGATGTGAAGGGTAACAAGAAGGGTTTCTACAGATATGTTAGCCACAAGAAGAAGGTCAGGGAAAGTGTGGGACCCTTACTGAATGGGGGAGGCAACCTAGTGACAGATGACGTGGAAAAAGCTGAAGTACTCAATACTTTTTTTGCCTTGGTCTTCACAGACAAGGCCAGCTCCCAGACTGCTGCACTGGGCAGCACAATATGGGGAGGAGGTGAGCAGTCCGCAGCGGTAAAATAACAGGTTAAGGACTATTTAGAAAATCTGGACATGCACAAGTCCATGGGGGGCCAGATGCAATGCATCTGAGGGTGCTGAGGGAGTTGGCTGATATGATTGAAGAGCCATTGGCCATAATCTTTGAAAACTCGTGGTGATCGGGGGACATCCTAGATGATTGGAAAAAAGCAAATAGGCCCATCTTTAAAAAAGGGAAGAAGGAGAATCTGGGGAACTACAGACCGGCCAACCTCACCTGGAAAAATAATGGAGCAAGTCCACAAGGAATCAATTTTGAAGCACTTGGAGGAGAGGAAGGTGATCAGGAACAGTCAACGTGGATTCACCAAGTCATGTCTGACCAACCTGATTGCCTTCTATGATGAGATAACTGGCTCTGTGGATATGGGGAAAGCGGTGGACGTGATATACCTTAACTTTAGCAAAGCTTTTGATATAGTCTCCCACAGGTGGATTGGATGAATGAGCGATAAGGAGGATAGAAAGCTGGCTAGATCATCAGGCTCAGTGGGTAGTGATCAATAGCTCGATGTCTAGTTGGAAGCCGGTATCAACTGGAGTGCCCCAAGGTTCGGTCTTGGGACTTGTTTTGTTCAACATCTTCATTAATGATCTGGATGATGGGATGGATTGCACCCTCAGCAAGTTTGTGGATGATACTAAGATGGGGGGAGAGGTAGATACACTGGAAGATAGGGATAGGGTCCAGAGTGACCTAGACAAATTGGAGGATTGGGCCAAAAGAAATCTGATGAGGTTCTACAAGGACAAGTGCAGAGTCCTGCACTTAGTGAGGAAGAATCCCATGCACTGCTACAGGCTGGGAACTGACTGGCTATAAGTGGCCATTCTGCAGAAAAAGACCTGAGGATTACAGTGGACGAGAAGCTGGATATGAGTCAATAGTGTGCCCTTGTTGTCAACAAGGCTAACGGCATATTGCGCTGCATTAGTAGGAGCATTGCCAGAGGATCAAGGGAAGTGATTATTCCCCTCTATTCGACATCTGGAGTATTGTGTCCAGTTTTGGGTCCCCCACTATAGAAAGGATGTGGACAAATTGGAGAGAGTCCAGCGGAGGACAATGAAAATTATTAGGGGGCTGCAGCACATGACTTATGAGGAGAGACTGAGGGAACTGGGCTTATTTAGTCTGCAGAAAAGAAGAGTGAGAGGGGATCTGATAGCAACCTTCAACTACCTGAAGGGATGTTCCAAAGAGGATGAAGCTAGGCTGTTCTCAGTGGTGACAGATGACAGAACAAGGAGTAATGGTCTCAAGTTGCAGTGGGGGAGGTCTAGGTTGGATATTAGGAAAAACTATTTCACTAGGAGGGTGGTGAAGCACTGGAATGGGTTACCTAAGGAGGTGGTGGAATCTCCATCATTAGAAGTTTTTACGGCCAAGCTTGACAAAACCATGGCTGCGATGATTTAGTTGGGGTTGTACTAGATGACCTCCTGAGGTCTCTTCCAACCCTAATCTTCTATGATTCTATTCATCATCATCTATGTCAATGGCATAGAATTAAATCAAGTACCTTGTCACATATGTTTTGAACATTGCTCACAGACATACTTTGTTTCACTTTAGTCAAACACATTTTTCCTCAGACAAATTTTTCCTTTGACTTTTTTATTTTTTGTGGGAATCTTTTAATATGAAACAAAA
Organism: Chelonoidis abingdonii; assembly: GCF_003597395.2. Taxonomy (NCBI): domain Eukaryota; kingdom Metazoa; phylum Chordata; order Testudines; family Testudinidae; genus Chelonoidis; species Chelonoidis abingdonii. The sequence continues at coordinate 52,514,010 of NC_133771.1, forward strand.
CAATATTTTTGTTGTTTTAATTCAAAATGAAGTAAACTGTTTCATTTCAGTTCAGTTTGTAAAACCCAAAACATTTCAGATCCCCCCCAAATACAGTAGAATGGAGGATGTATAGCTTTTAGCCCCACTTTTTTTCTACTCTGTAACTTTTCAAAACTTTCTCAAGTTTTGAAAATTTTTTAAACTGAAACAAAAATTTAAATGTGAAAAGTATGAAAATTTTCATTTTGTTTCATTTGAAAATTTCTCTTCATTTAAAAAAAACCAGTTGAACACAATATTTTCCCATGACAATTTTCACTTTTGATAAAACATCATGTTTTAGGGGAAATAATATTGACCAGATCTAATACATAATTTTAAGCACATGCATAAGTGCTTTACTGAACAGGGCAAGACTACTGAATCAGGGCCTTGCTGCATATTTATATCAGTGTGACTCTAGACACTCTCAAGCATACTGCATTGCATGGTACATTCCACACTGTATCCACTGTAGGCTCCTATGCCACTAGAAAGCTTACTCAGTCAAGACAGGGAGCTGCTAGCTGGCAAGTGGAGGCAGGAGATATGTCTGCTTCTACTCTTAGGTGGCCTGCCCCTTGTCTCCCAGGAGGAGAGACAAAGGTCTGTAAAGCTGGAGAGGTACAGGGACCAACAATAGATTGTATATAGAGAAGGGGTGAGGAGGAAGCAGGACCTACACCTTATTCACACAATGGGACGAAGAAGAAGGGGGAAGGGAGTTGAGCTGACTTTGAGCTGCTAGGCTTTGCTATCCTCTCTGCCTAGCTCCTGTGAACAATGTCAGCCAGCACAGTTTCTTCCTATTCACTCTTCCTCTATCTAAAATCTACCATTGGCTCCTGGACAGCTCTCTGTCTCCAGTTGCAGGCTTTTTGGAGGGGAAGGTGAAAGATAAGCAGGGTGCCCAAAGCTGCAAGAAGGCTGGGAGTACCTGGGCTCCAGAAAAGCCTTACAGCACCCAAAGCCACCATCTTCTGTCCCCATCTAGCAGGCAAAGAGAGACAGGCAAGCACTAACTAAGGGAGGGAAGGAAGATGGTACCTGATGTTAATTAGGAGAGGGCAGTTGGGACAGTGAAAAATAAGCACCCTGGTTTAACTGACAGGAAGATTATCTCTCCAAACGTGGACAAAAACCCCTGCAACCCATGCACCAGGGCCCCAATGACCAAAGTGTGAAGCACCTGTGTTTTTTCATACATCACATTGTAAACAATAGATTTATTAGCATTTAGTACATGTTATAAGATGCATATAGAATTAAGTTTTTTTCACTATGTAATTTATATAAATCAGTTTTGTAATTGGTAACACTCCTTCACATTAATCTATTACAGATTACAAAACAGATTTGATTTTTATAAACCATTATAATCTTTCATTTATAACGTGATGCACAACAACATACAGGTGTTCCACTCTTTGGTAATTTCACATATTACAATGAGTTGTGTCTCACACTGCCGATTTTCTGGGTTGAGAGGTCTGAGTAATTCTACTGATGTCATTCCTAACATTTATTTGAGGTTCCTCAATATAGCATTAGTTGTGTGTTCTCTTTTCTCTGTGTTGTTTCCAAAGATCTGTTTGGCTTTTGAAATGATACCACTTATATAGTGGTCTGGGTTCAGCAAATGAAGATTACAGTTAAAACTTTCAAAAGTGCCTAAGCAATTTAAGAGCCTAAGAGTCATTTATGAGACTATGTATGTATTGTAATAGTAAGCCAACAGTTATGTATGGCAAGGCAAATATGAAACAAAATTTAATGATGTACTTTTTGAATTTTTAACAGAATAGGCTTGGATCACAATCAGTGGAATAATCCTCTAAAATAATTCCACCCGTCCATGCTTATGTTCTTTCCATCACCACAAGATTTAGACAAGATTTCTGTGGAGTTATACTTACCTACTTCAGGCTGAATTTGACTGATTGTCTTTATCATTGTCTCTTTCATATGCCTGTTACAGAATATTCATCACTCCCAAACTACTATGGACAAGTTCATTTATACTTTAATGGCATATTCCTTACTTACACTAGTATAAGAGAACTCAGAATCCGGCCCTCCGTCTTTAACCATAGCTCAATACATTGCTTAGGCCAGGTTCTCATCTCATACTCGGATACAAAATGGAAGCATTAATAAAAGGATTTTATAAGTAATGGAAAGGAGAAATAAGAAAGGAGATAACTGCCTCTCTGTATCTTCCTTTGGAGACCCTCTCCCTGCCTGAAAAACAATTTGTTCTTGGGGCTTTATGCTAACCTCTTCCTTAATGATATACCTGTTCAGATATAACCACTTGCATTGTGTTCTGTTTACATTTTATGGAGTGGGTAGAGCATTAGGACTGGGCTGACAGCAAGTGACCTGGAAAAAATTCTCTAAATAGAAGGAACAGCAAATCTGATCATCATCCAAGCAGCTCCCTCAACACTGGCCAGAACCCTTACGATCATGCAGCTTTCTACGTAAGGAAATTCCCCTTGGGCATCTACTGTCAACAAGGTGCTACTTTTAGACTGTAGACCTGCACTACTCTGAAGGTGACATTGTGTAACAAACATAGCTAAATATGAGCAACCCACTTGCAGATAGATTTTCATTCCACAAAGCTTTGTAAGTTGGAGCTTGTATTCCCATTTCAGCATTTTAAAGTTGGTTGAATACATTGGGGGGAAATATATTTCACATGAAAAATGTACTGAGCCTTTGGAATGGCAAATATTATGAGATAATTTAGTTTAAAATATGTATCATTGTGAGTAATATATGCATAGGTGACAGTCCACCGGGAAGGATGTCTCCTTTATTCCTGGGTGGTAAGACATATAATAACATAATTAGGGATCCCATAATATAGCCTAACTTGCATATCTTTATATTGCAGAGAAGAAATATCAAACACTGAGGCTCAGTCTAAACCATTGTAATACGTACATTTGCTGACCTCTGCGGGATTTATTCTTGTTTTTGGTTACATGAGAGCTCTGTCATTTCTGTTAGCTCTGACTCAGTGCTTCCTGGTATTCCTCCCCACCCTGCTCCTTACAATGTATACACATTGTAACTAACACTTTGGATCCAGTGTCATATTCTTGTCTAATATGCAATTTTGAAAAATACATGTAGGAACTAGAGGTGTATACTTCCATTCTGGAGCTTCAGTAACTAAACAGACCACTTTTGTATCACTTTCAGGGTTTGTGAGTTCACCAGAACCTTGTAATAGAATTACAACTTTACATTTCACTCTTGCCTCTCCCTGGCAGCTGGGCAGGGAGCATGATGGAACTGCTTCTACCTGACAGAGAGCCTGGCAGGGAGGTGGCAGCAGCCTGTTCCCTGCCTGGGCTCGGCTGCCAGGGACAGGGTCCGAGCACATCAACGGGCGAAGGTGTGGGGGCTCAGTCCCTCCTCTGTTTATGATACATAATAGTTTAGTCTTCTATGGGCTGTAACACTTTGGTCTAATTTCAGTGAGACGGTGCTGGCTGGTGTTGGTGGCCTGTGATATACAGGAGGTCAGATTACATGATCTGGTGGTCCCTTCTGACCTTAACCTCTATTACTCTATGCTGAGGCCTTTGACAATTTAAAACCATTAAAAAAATCCATGGCCTTGCTTTCATGTAATCCCTAGTTATCTGGCCAAATATATATTTGAGTAATTGTATTCTGTTTATGTAAGATTCTCTCTATTTTTAAACTGAATAAAGTATTATTTATTTTCTGTTCCAAACTACGGTGTAGTGTTGATGTGAACTATTATATGGTTGTTATTTTCTATCCTAGATGTAGCTGCACTTTTGTTTAAGACGGCGACTACTTGTAATTCACAAAACTGTTAACGTAGCTTACAATTCTCCTGTTAATTCGAAGGATGAAACTGCCAATAAATTCTTAGAAGTTGACCTAACCTAGTGGAGGGTAAAATAGATCAAGTTGGTCATTCTAATTATAACATTACCTAGTGCAAGGGGAACACTTGTTGGGCTCTACTACCTAGAATCCTTAGCAGGCAGCTGTTGGGTTTGTGACTTTTAAGAGACTACAAAATCAAGCAGGGTGAATTGCTACAACAGAACTCAGGATTTCTGTCTTTTCTTACCACCATCCCACTTCCATAAGTACACAATATCACAGCTGCCAAATTTTGTGACACTCAGTGTGTGACATTTTATGTAAATTATTTCTTGAAATATTTAATATTATAATTTGAATTCCCTGAGGAAGCTCTATAGTTTCCGCAGGTTTAGAACTCTGCCCCATGATGTAATCAAACTACGTATTTATTTACCTTGTGAGATGCATTTATTGTTTAATGATCATTTTTACAGGATTAGATAATGAGTCTTATCTTGCTGTCACTGTAACCTGCAACTCTGAATGATATCATAGAATTTTGACATAGCTAAGAGTTACAATATTGGGCCCTCTGTGACTCAGTCCAGGCTCAGTTTACTTCTATCCCTGAATTATTTTTTTTTAATCACTTGGATTGATAATAGCAGCCATAAAAACCTACAATTTAAATGATCAATTGAAGGCTTGTGTATTCCTTAAATATGATTGTAGCAGGCTAAGGTCCTTAAGGTGACTTCTTCCAGCTGGCCCTTTTAAATTACCCTCAGTTCCCCTCATGCTAGCACCAATGTCTTTCAAAAACAAATAGAATGCAAAACAAAGCCATCTTAACAAAAGTATTTTCCTCCCAGGCATCTCTGTTGGGGTACAGTCTTCTTGTCTTCCTCCCCTACTTGAAGACCAGATCACATCACCTGTCATTTTTCGCCTGGGATGGGAGAGATCAGCAGGCAAGCAGTCTTTTCACTGCTAGTGTCTCTCTCTCTAAGGGAAGAGGCACATTATATGCTGCCTTCATTTCAGGAATTTATCATGGCTGGTTTTGCTGAGAAAGAGGGGAGCCTTATCCCACCCTATACTACTGGGCTCCTTGAACTGGTCCTGGAAATTGTAGGCTGGGTTTTCCTTTCTCCCAGCACCTGCTGCTGCCAGTTTCTATGCCCTTGTCTATTCCTCCAGAATTCCTGGAATAAGGGTAGCCTGGCCTCCCAAAGTTCCCTCTCTGGCCTTAAAGGGGCAGTATATCCCCTTACAATAATGTCTGAGATCCACTGCAATATGCTAAACAGTTTTTCCTTGTAGACAACAGATCATGCTTATTTAATGCCCAATTCCTAAATACAAATAGCATATGTATGGTCAGTGAATCACAGGAGCAGATATTGATATAAACTTGTACGATTTAAAAAGGCAAAGATAAAGAGTAGAAATATTGTCATCTCTATATGAATCAAGTTGACCTACTTGAGTAACATTACTAACTCCCATCTATCTTCCTACTCCTGTCCATTGACTCATGTCAAAACACTTGCTAAATTTTATATCAATCTTACCATCATTGCAGAGGATTCCAGTTTTTCCATAAGGACAGAGGCAAACAGCATCTTGGCTGGATTTTGGAAAACAAGTAGCACCGTTCCCACATGGATTCTCATCACAAGTTGTGAACTGACAAAGTTTTCCAGAGTAGAGTCCAGGGCACTCACAGAACCAGTTTTCTGTATCACTGATAGATTTAAATAAAAAAACCTATAAATATCAAAATACTCTTAAAAGAAAAAGTGCTTTCTTCACTTTCATAAAAATCCAAATAATTTCAGCTTTATTATTGAAACACTTTTTCCTCTTTGCTCTTAGCTCATGTTTCAGATATAAACATTTTTTGAACTTATGTAACTTACGCTAGAAATGGATAACTGCTTTATAGGTTACTTGACTTAAAAGGCTCTACTTTCAACAACCCAAGCTATATTTTTAATTTATTTCTCCTTTCATTTCACAGTATGTGACTTTTTTCAGAGCTTCTCATTAAGTATTTGTGGTTCTGCCTTTGGAGATAAAGCTTAAAATAACTGTTAAAGAAAAAACTGCTGTTCCCTAATGTCTTAAAAGGAGAGAGAAAGAGAGAGAGAAATGTAAATACACACAGAACATCTGGATATATATTTTAAAAGTATTTGAAATAGCACTTGACAATACAGTAGGACCTGAAAGAAGATATACATTTAAATTGAACCAGAATATTGAAAAGTAACGTCTTCCTGCATACTTCCTATGTTGTCATTTATGAAGACATTAAATGAATTCAGAAGGATAAGAGAAAAATTAAGATCTAACCAATCTTATTTTCTTTTGAATGGGATGAGGAAACAAATATTAGGCAGTTGAGTTAGGTCATTCATATACATTATTTTTAGGGCACATACATATCATGGTAGGGGTTGTGGTATAAACACCTAACAGGATAGAGACTTGCATGTAAATAAGATGTTATAGTAATGACTGAAATGCATGCCGTGCATCTCAGGTTATTGTATATTATTCGGATCACTGTCATTAAAAGTTCCTGATTTTTGTTCTTGATTTATGATAGAAATTAGGTTGACAACAAGACAGCTTGGTTTGTATGGTTGCTACAGATTCTCGATGTACTGAACTTGCAAACACATCTGTTCTGCACTTGATAAGGTCACACATGCCTACGGGTCTGATTGCAGAAGACGTGATGTGAGCCATGTCAAACCACAGCCATTATGTTTTTCCTGATAATAACATAATCTTTAGAAAGTTTAATGATAAAAAGTCAAAGGAATGTGACTTTACAAAATATGTTCACTGAGTACAAAATGCAGACAGTCAGATTAGATGAAATAATCTAGAGCTGAGAGAACTCCAGCATTTATTAACTGAAGACAATAAATAACTCTGCTGACAGTCTTTGTTTCTAACAGTTCATCAGTGTATTTCAAAACTGACCACCCATCATTCCAGGAGAGGGAGAATCTCAGCTGGAAAGTCTACCAGAATGAATCCTCCTGAATAATGCCTCCAGACACCTTTAAAAAAGAAAATTGCTATCAGCTGCAGTAATAAATTTCTGTATATAGTCTATTCTATTTATAGGGCTGCTGCAGAGACTGGGAGAGGAATGTAAATGAGATACTGAATTGCTTTGGTCTGTGCAGCACTGAGGAGCCTGCTTTCAACAGTTTTAATATGTTATTATGGAGTTCGGCTAATTAAAAAAGCAATAATCCTACTGTGAAATCTTCCTGGAAACTTTCAATTGAGCTTGAAGATCTTCTTCTCTCTAATTAATTATCAGATATACTTGTGAGTGGGAGAGTAAGGAACATCATTGGTGCGGACAATATACAATGAGCTTAATCTTTTCCTCTTTAAAAAAACAAAGCCTTTACATTGGTGATACGTGTCATGTTCTAATTGTGCATTAACATTGTACATTTCTGTGCACAGTTATTTGTTGCATTCTGGGAAAGTTTGAAAATTACAATTTTGAGAAAAACAATTACTAGTATTCAGCACATATATCAAGAGGAGCAAATATAGAACACAATTTTGTACACCATCCCCAAAAATAAAGCAAAGAAAATAATTTTTTTAAAAATCCCCAGAAATATGATGAATGGAAGGTATAGAGCCTATAATATAGGAACATATAATAACTGACCACAGAGGGGAAAAGTCACAACTAATTAATAAGCATCACTCAGTCAGAACACTGAAATGCAAAGTCACAGATGACTTCTTTTTGTCCTTTCCTACAGCAATCTGTGCCTGTGTCTGGTAAAAAAGGGTCAAGGACTTCCATGTTCCAGTAACAACTGAGATGAATTTAATGGAAGAAATATATACATACTCCAAAGACATGGGGCCTCTCTCTTTTCTTCCAGATAGGGCTCTGTACTGCTTTGCAAGATGCAGTAATTCAGATCTGTGCTAACTGGGTTCAAAGTACTATCAAATCAGAATAGTAACCTTTTCCACCCACTCTGTACAAGTGCAAATGACTACAGGGTACAAATCATTGGATATTTATGTCCAAGAACTGAAGGGAGTGGACAACCAGCAGTCCGATGTAGAGGACAAGAAAATGCCTCAGCATCTTTATGAGGATGTAAACTTAAAGACAAATTTGAAGTGTCTTCTGAAATATCTTTGTCCAATTGATGACACCTCGATAGAAATTCAAACTGTATATAACCTCTAACATAAGGAGAGCCCTGATCCCTGACTAAGGACTCTAGGAGCTACATAAATACAAATAATAGACACCACCACCACCACATGAGTAAAGCGGAGTCATGGAGGGAGGGGGTGAAAATCCTGTTAACTGGGGTGGAAGAGGGAGGCATTGTAATATTCTGCCTCCAGTATTGTAGTAAGTGAGGAAACAGGGCTTGGTGAGAGGGGCTGCCCTCCATGAGTCTGTGCTTCCCAGCCGCATTGAGTATTAACTGGTAAATTATGCTGACCGTTTCCTCACTTTACTCTGGAATGCCTCTAACAGTGGAATCTATTAGTACTTGGATAGGAAAAAAATCCAGAATACTTAGATGGTGCAGGAAGTGGTATTGATGGTGCAGTAGATGGAACTCTTCCCCCTGAATAAGTAGCAAACCAATTCCCCAGTACAATGCTAGAGGAGCAGTATGGTATTGAGGTGACACCTTTAAGATGAGGTAAAGCTCAGGATGTGATCACTTGTAGTCATTAAATATCCCATTGCCCTTTTTCTTAGACTAGGAAGGATGGATTATGACCAATTCCTAACACAGGTACAGTTGTTATCTGCTGTATATTCCATTGAATAAATTATGTCACCAGATTTGCCTGTTATTTTGGGGTACACTCATTTATTAGGTTTAATCTTCTGGGGGTGGGGGCGCGTATTCTGTACTTCTATCAATGTACTTGCTTGTGTCACTTGTGTTCTAATATGGAGCTCTACTTCTCCCTTCTGCAAGTTCCCTCCCAATGGAGCTATCCTGCAGGACCTAGGTTCCCTAGAGCTGGGTTCTTCCAGCAGCAGAATCAGACAAACACACACACATGTATGCACACATGCACACATATATTGGCAGAGCAAATCTAAGAGGACCGGGTTAATTAGCACTCCCAAGCTGACACCTTATACGTCCCTGGAGTCAGTAGGCTGGGTCAAGCAGCATTTCCAAACTGTCAGCCTCATAGGCCATTGGCTTCAGCAGGCTGGGTTAAACAGCACCTACAAGCTGTCACCCGCATATGCCAGGGACACCGCACCGGAATAAAGTACGCCTGAGCAGGCTGGGTCAAGCAGCACTTTGAGTCTGCCACCCTCATATGTCACAGATTCAGCATGTCTCTATCCCCACTTTCACGTTACAATTGTTCTGGTAGTAACACACTTGATGAGCAAACCCCATAGGATTTTTTGGTGCTGCAGGGATCTTTACCTTAGGTACAAGGAGCATTGCTGCAAAGTGAATGGGGAAACCAAAAAACACCCACCAGCGGGAGGGAGAGAGAAGGAGAAGCAACGAGCTTAACCATGAAAGTTATTTATTGCCAGGTAATAACCATACAAGGGGAGCCAAGCAAACAAAACAGTTATAATATTAAATCTAACTTAAATTTGATTATAAAAGTCAGGTTTAGAAAACTAACTGATCACACAAGTCAGGGTCAGAAGGCTGTACCGAGATAGAGAGAGAGAGAGATCTGGGTTCTCACCATTCCATGAAACTTCACTCGATCGGGGTTCCCAGGTGGTGGTGGTAGCCGAGGGTCCAGAGTGCTGGAGACAGGCAGAGCCCCCAGCACACTCAGTCAGGAGAAGATGAAGTCCCAATGGAACTGATGCAGATGTTGGATACAGGGATCAGAACACTTACTTGAGCATGGGTAGGAGTTTTTGTACAGAAACAACAGTGGTTCAAGGGAGAACACTAGATTTGGTTATGGGTAAACTGATGGCTCAAGGGAATATGCCAAAGTTGTTTTGTTCAGGCTAGACAATAGGAGCGGATCATTCCTGGCTATGAACGGTGTTCCCTGGAGAGAGCTCATAATGTATTTAGGCAGCTTCTGTATTTTGAATACCAGTGAAGGATTTATTACTAGAACTGGTCTGATAACTACTGAGCTGGGTGTATGCAGGCATGGGTTCATTAACATCTGGAGCAGAGATCCCCCATCATGCAGTGCTCTCCTACTTTTCTGGTCCCATAGTTCAGTGAGGTTCTTGCCTTGGAATCTCTGTTCTCTATTCTGTACGCTAGTGGAGATGCCTCCCTGTCCCATCTTGGATGCAAATGAGGCTAGAGGAGTTTCCTTAATCCTGTTATTCTTGTCTGGAAGGGTTTAAGTGTGTCTCCCACTGCCTTTTCATTGCTTTTTGTAAGTCTTTCTTCTGATCGGCTTTAGTTCAAGCACAGGCTGGGGGTGGGGGTAAGGTCTTTCATGTGTCAGACAGGCTGGGTACTGCACATTGGTTCCCCAAGAACACAGAGTTGACAGGTAACAGTTATGCCTCTTTCCTTCCTGTCACAATTGTTGTGGTGTTGTTGTGCAGTGTTACACAGATACTATTTCCACATTACCTAGTGATTTATCCTTGGTAGCTGAAGTGATTTGTTTCTTTATCCCTTACTGCTATTCAGACAACATCCCTCCTATCCCACATGACTTTTGAATCACTTTCTGGTTTCCCATTGTCTATTGTAAACCTCTCAGTGTCTTGGTTTCTCCATCTGTGTGGATATTACTATCTACCAAACTTTCAAATTGCTTTTTGAATCTTGATGAAAGGCATTGTATAAAATTGTATTATTTGCAAATCAGGCAGTCCTGATACCTGATAATCAGTCCTGGCTTTCCTCTTCATATATGTGAGAAGGTATATTAGTAAGTTGGCTAGTATGTGACCATGATTAAAAGGTGGAGCATTAAACACACCTTAGCTATGATAAAATTAAGGTACATGAAAAATTTAGAGTCTGCAATGTGCTAGTGGGTTCAAAATTGCGCCACCCAAGTGCTTCTAGTACCATCCGTACAATGCAGTTCATTGTGCATGTCACACTCTGTTAACTGAGGCATGAATAATGTGGAAGTTTCAGGGAAGAAATTTCCTGCAAAAATGTTCTGAGAATAAATTGTAGATTTACATCACTCACAGACTGCCGAAAGTTCTTCTTCTTCTTCTTCTAAATATAAAGAGTTTAAAGTAGCTTCAGTCTTTAGCTATTTAAACTTTTAATTTGTAATTGCTTTTTTTACATTTGGAAAGGTTAAATCTCTTCCTGGAAATGGCTGACTTGATGTAAAGATGGATTGAGTTCCTCCTTTGAAAACCTCACTCAATAGCCAGCCGTCATTGAAATGCACTATTGCTGGAAGCAATCTTATCTTATCAAGGTCTTTAGCGATGTCAAAGGATAGTATATAAAAAAGACATGTCTCCCTAGTTCACAGCAGGGGTTTTTCCAGTATATAACGTACCTGCCAATCTTACCTTGTACTATACAATTCCAAAAAAAATGAGTCAGGCTTCCTGCTGCTTTAATGCTTTCAACCATCTTTTCCTCAACAACGGTATCAGTTCTAGAGCTGAATGCTTTTGTTGGATTTACTGTTTTGAGCCTTTATTTCCCATCAGGATTTATTATTTTGAGAGCTCCTGTGATTTAGTTTAAATTTCCTTTCCTTTCATTGAAGCAGTTTCTAAATTGCTTCTCTCCAGATACGCACAGCTGACTGGCTCTCTTAAGCCAACACCATGACAGCTATAAGCTAAACTGTTTTTGAAAACTGTACTCCTGAAAACACTTTCAAAACTGGTTTAATTCATTCACACTACTACACCGTGAACACGGTGTTTACTCTAAACTCTGTTTGGATCAGGCACATGTCCATAGTTCTGTTATTTGTTTCTAGGATAGATTAAAAGCTGCAATCCATCTACTGTGCAACCCACTTTTAAACCAAATTAACTGGGTTCTTTAACTGAGTTTAGACATGCTAATGTGGAAAGGCTTGAATCACAGTGGGGGAAGCTATCCAAGTCTCTCTTCCAATTTACAAGAAAGAACCAGAGCACCTTGCAAGAGAAATGCTTACTTTTTAAAAGTTTTTGACAAGGTCCAATACCAAAGGCTCTTAAGCAGAGTAGGCAGTCATGGAATAAGAGGGAAAGCCCTCTCATGGATCAGTAACTGATCAAAACAAATGGTAAGAATAAATGGTTAGTTTTCACAATGCAGAGAGGTAAATAGTGTGGTCCCCCAAGGGTCTGTACAGGGACCTGTGCTGTTCAAGGGAGAAGGGGTAAACAGTGAGGTGGCAATGTTTGCAGATGATATTAAATAACTCAAGATAGTTAGGTCCAAAGCAGATAGTGAAGAATTACAAAGGGAGCTCACAAAACTGGGTCACCGGGCAAGAAAATAGCAGATGAAATTCAATGTAGGTAAATGCAAAGTAATGCCAATTGGAAAATTCAATCTATACAAACAAAATGACAGGGTCTAAATTAGTTGTTACCACTCAAGAAAGAGAGATCATGAAGTCATTATAGATAGTTCTCTGAAAACAGCTGCTCAGTGTACAGTGGCGGTCAAAAAAACTAACAGAACATTAGGCAGCATTAGTAAAAAAAACGGATAGATAATAAGACAGAAAATATCATAGTGCGAATACATCAATCCATTGTACACGCATATCTTGAATACTCCATCTCAAAAAAGATATTAGAATTGGAAAAAGTACAGAGAAGAGCAATAAAAATGATTAAGGGTATGTAACAGCTTCCATATGAGGAGAGATTAAAAAGAATGGTACTGTTCAGCTAGTAGAAGAGACAACTGAAGGGAGATATGATAGAATCTATAAAATCATGAATAGTGTGGAGAAAATGAATAGGGAAGTGTTATTTACCCTTTCACATAACACATGAACCAGGGATTACCCAAGAAAAAGAAACAGGAAGCAGGTTTAAAACAAACATAAGGAAGTACTTCTGCACACAATGCACAGTTAATCTGTGGAACTCATTGCTAGGGGATGATATGAAGGCCAAAAGTATAATGGGTTCAAAAGAAAATTAAATAAGTTCACTGAAGACAGGTCTATCAATGGCTATTAGTCAAGATGGTGAGGGACGCAACCCCCATACACTTGGTGTCCCTAAACATCTTATTGCTAGAAGGTGGGACTAGATGACAGGAGTAGATCAATCAACAAAGTGTCTTGTTCTGTTAATTCCCTCTGAGGGATCTGGCGCCGGTCACTGACAGAAGATCGGCTACATGGACAACTGGTCTGATCCAGTATGGCCATTCTTATGTTCTTATCTTGAAACAAAAACTGATTTAGGGCCTTATTCAGGAACACACTTAAGCACATGCCTAAATACATCCTATTGACACAGCAGAAGTCAAAAAAGTCAAGTTAAGCACATTCAGTACAGAAGTGCTGATTTGCTTTACAGACCCTACAAAACACAACATGAAACAGCAAAACCTGAAAGAATTTTGCTACAGAAAATGACTTCCCAGAATTTCAATCCTTCAGCTCCCTGGCAATACCGTAATCATGTCGGTGATTTCAGAACTGCAATTTCCATCCCTCTGGATTACTTTTTAATGCAATTGATGATAAAGCTAATCACACTGCAAACACGGGCACCATACTTCTCCTTTCGATAACTATCAGCATTAAGGGAAGGATTAGCAGGGAACAGCAGCTCTGGTTCTATTGCTCTTCTATGGGAGGTGGGCATGTGGAGTCCATACTTTGCCACAGTAGACATACTCATATGAATGAGGTAGTCAGGTCTGCCACTCCATTGCAAAAACTAAATATGTGTGTGTAATATTCCTTTCTTGTATCTTGTGTCTGTCTTGTCTATTTAGATTGTAAATTCTTTGGGGGGCAGTACTGTCTACTGCTCTGTTTGTAAAGTGTCTAACACAACATACAGCCATTTGAACACAAAAGATGCTGTGGGAATGTTACATACTAGCATTTTAATGATACTACAAGAAATCAGAAGTAAGCAACTATTGTGCTTTTTTTTTAAGTATTTAATCTTTATTGATAACACTGGTTTGTCAGTCTTGTAGATTGATCTTTTACTTTGATTGCTGCCTCAGTTCTGCATTTCACACATTCCCGAATGATGGCTGTATATTATGAAAAGTTTAGTGACCTAAAAAGTGTGAAATCAAATGCTATAAAACTGAGTGTTGACATTTTTCAAATATGTGAGAAGTGCATCCGTGAGAGTTGTAGAGAATTAGCATAGTTGAAAGACACACTACGTTGAACTGACTGAGAATGTAACAGGGAAAAAATGCTGCTTTATGTTCTCCCCTTTATAACTAGTACAAAAGATTGTTTGCTTTCCATTTTCCCAAACAGAATAGACCTAAAATATCTGATGTGATTACACTCCATTAAATCAGACATTAGGGAGATCAGTTAAATCGGTCTGACTCATTTACTTGTAGCAAAGTATAAATGGCTGCCCTAGAAAAGCAGGTGTACTGAAGAATAATCTCTTATTTTAGGGGAGACAAATGATTGGATGAGTAATAGTAGCAAGCAGCTGACCCAAGTTTCCAGGGTTTTTTAAGAGAAAGAAGTAATTTTTCTTCCCAATGAGATAAAAATGCTGATTAATTTCTTTAAGTATGGTACAATATATAATGGTGCATTATCAAGAAAATTAGACTGGCTCTATACATAACGACATCATATCAACTGCAAGGGGATTGAAAATGAGGAAACAGGCCTGGTAGCTGTGTGATTAAAATGAAAAGGCCTTTAATAAATGCTTGAGATATTATCTTTTTTAATACAATGGTTTGTTTTCAATGACTCAGGTATGCAGAGTAGTTCTGTAGACACACAAAGTAGATAGATATATTAGGAGCAGGAAAAAATGTCTAGCATACTCTAGGCTTTTAATTTGTAACAAGAATGTGTCTGCTATGATGTAAACCTGCTGGTTGTAGCTAAATTTTTCTGTTTTCTCAAGATTTTTTGTCATTTCTGCCTTCCAGTACTTTATGTACCAATTTGAAGTGTAACTACATAAAACAGGTGGATGGGTAATGAGTGACAATGATCTGATACTACTCCATTGAATTAATTCTAGTGTTGGCATATTGTAAAGAACTGGCTGGTAGTGTGTATGCATACCGCTCTCCACTTCTGGATGGAATTACAGCTGCTCATCTGTGTCTCATGGGCCCTGTACTGCTAACAGAACAGAGGTTATCCTAATGTGCTAGTGGGGGCCTGTGCTTTCAGAGAAAGAAAATCTAGGTTCTACCCATGCTTTCACCATAAAGTTCTAAGTAGCCACAAAATGTGCAGCACAGCAAGTGCCAAATATTGCTCCCAATAAGTACTGCTCCTGGAGAAGGAACTTCTTGTAGTGACTCTATTCAAAGTGCCTTCAAGTACCATTGTGAAGGTAAATTAGAAAGGATAGTTAAATATCCAAACTATTTGTAGACAGGCAATGGTTTGATAATATATGGAGGTTCTTGAACTTCTCCCAAACTCACTGGTCCACCACTAATTAGGATGATGGGCCAGATCCTCAGTTGAAGCAAGTTAGTATATCTGTATCAAAATTAATGGAGCTATACCAATATGTACCAGGTACAGATCTAGACCAATATGAATAATCAGATGATAATTATGAACTGAAAAAAATATGTGCTGCAACTACCCTCAAAAGGCAGTAAGACTACTGAATAAGCAGCTTACATTTTAACTGTTGAGAGGCAAAGTTGTGAGTAATTATTGCTCTAACAAACAGTAGTCATAGGCAGGTTTGAAAAGGTTCCACAACTATCAGGATGGTAAAAATGACTTTTGTTGAAAGGCAAATACATTATGGTGGAACTGTTGTGACACCAAAGTTAAAGTTGAATTCTGTGACTAAAGTATGGGGAGTTCATTCTCAGTTTTATATAAAAAAAACTATAACTGCTCCAAATTTTCGGAGGAGCTTCAAGAAAATTGATTAATAATTAGTTTCTGTGTTCTAATCAACAAAAAATTGGACCCAGATAAAGTTTTCATTCTGAGTCTCATGATTTTTTGGGGGGAGTCGCCATAGCTGTAGAAAATAAGCAATGTGTACATAATGAGGGTTGCTTGGCTCTCTAGGATTATGTAATTATGTGTTTTAAATTAATCACAATGATAGTGTCATATGTCATAACTGAATTTTATATGCCATTGCTAACCAATGGAGAACATTTACTACATTTTCTATTTCCATTCTCTGTTTTGGCATGCAAAGTCTTTTTAAATGGTTTAGGAGAGGACTATAAAACTAACTTTTGACACACTCTCAATAATGTTTCCAAACATCCTCAGCTGTGTCCTGGGTGTTAATGTGGTCCATGAAGAATGGATTAGGCTAATGAAGGAGAAATTGTATTTTGTTTGTGAACTGTTCAGTCAGTTCAAGAGCAAAGTTCAACAGTTTCACAGAGATCCTGGTCTGATACAAATAAACAGCAGCTGTGTTAAATATCCTGGTTGTTATAAAACTGTTAGCTGGTTCAGAATCTCCAGCATAATAGCTGCTGACTTGCTGAAGATTAGAATTTTGGTAGAACTATCCAGCCTGCTGCTGAAACCAGCTGGTTTCATGAAGATCACAATCTTTAACACAATAGCAGTTTCTTTAATGAAGAACAGAACCTCCATAAAATCATTTAGCCATGCAGGAAGTTCCTGAGCCCTCTAGATTCTGGTTGTTTTTTTTTGTTTTTAAAAGAGTCAATGCTTTGCTGAAGATTCTATCTGAAAAACCTGGGAAAATAATACACAAATACACTGTGTTTTGTGACAGGTAGGGTTGCTCTGCACATAAAAAACCACTCTGAATCTTGTGTGTGTGTGTAGTTGTCACAGAACTGTGCAGAAGAAACAGTAGAGGGGACAATCTGGTCTATCTGTGGTGGAGGTGAGAAGATGGAATTTAGGAATGGGGAGATTGGAAGGCTGGCATCCATACTGAGACAGAGTGATGTGTTCTTTGTAGTGTATTGTGATAGTGCTAGGAATGAGGTGTGTTTCTGGGTCGAGTAGAGGGTATGTAGTTTTGGTAGCCATAACTTAAAATGTAAGTACATTAAAAGTTTGAATAATATCCTGGCTCTGTTGAGGTCAATGGCAAAACTCCCGTTGACTTCAATAAGACTTGTATTTCACTAATTACATACAGTGCAACCTTAAGTGTGACACACAACAGTGTTTTATATATTACTATAACCTGTATAAGCAACCATGCCTTCCAAAAAGCTTTCAAAACAACAAAGATAGAAAAATGTGGTTGTTGACTACTGTTTATTACCAAAGTTGCTACCAGAAGTATGGAGAATATGCTTCGATAAATTCATCATTATAATTAATTAGTTTCACTGATTACATGCTGAACAGGCACCTTCATCCTTTAAAACTGATATTTTCTGCTCTTGCAATTTGCCCTGTCTGCTTACAATGCCTTTTCTTTTTAATCTGCCAAAAGGTCAATCGCTGAATTGTTTTAAATGTTTAAATATAGCATTACACATAATCTTTTCATTTGTCACACAGTAATGAAATTCAAATCATGAAGATCTTTTTGAGGGAAGTGGATGCTTGGCACTGGCTTTTGCTTGTTTCTTTGTTGATTCAATTGACCATAAAAAACCAAAATCTTGGCCTGGATTTTACCTGCATTATGATGGTAAAGAAAAAAATATTGAATCCATTTTAATATTTTCTGTTGCTGTTGAAAGGAGGCTGACTCTATCTTCCTGGATTTTGAAATTATTAAAATCTTCTGTGGTAATAGGTCCTGCAACTATGTAGGCTCCCTTTAACAACAGCACACATAATGAGCCAAATTCTTCCCTGAGCTATTTACAGGCCACCACACTGACAGTGTTTACAATTTTTGAAACGATGGCAGCTAGACTGAAGGGATCAGAGCTTTTGTCATCTACTGCTGCTCTTCATTCCTTTTCCTCTGGGCAATTAATGTACAGGGCACTATCATCCCCTACACTTACAGGAAAGCTACGTCTACAATTTTGAATACACAAAGTTTCCTTGCTATTACTTCACTGAGGGATAGGTCCCAGCAGATTCCTGGGAGTCTTCAGAGGGGTTCTGGAGGGCCCCATGTCTCTGTTTGGGCTCCCAGGTCTCCTCCCATGCACTTTCCATCATAAAACTCCTGCAGAAGTCATGCTACCTGGGGTTCCCCATTCTGCTTGCTTCCCTGAACTCCTCCTCATGAGTGTTACTCCTTGAGGAAGTGAATAAGACTACTCAATAAGCAGTTTACATACCAATATAAGCAACAACATACCAACAACTGGGTTTATATTTAGTCTTGAGTTGACACCGCAGTAAGGGGGGAAGGGATGATTTCATTTTTATAGTGTATCTACACTAAGCTTTTCTGCAAAAGGATTTCATAGCATTGCTACAATGGTTTAACTTCACTGGTGGTAGCAATAATGGGATTATCTGTGTAGAAAGGAAATGAGGCAGCTGCTGATGTTTTAAGCAAGGTTCCATCTTACACTGCTCAGAGTAGTGCTCCTCAATCCACTTAAAATACTGGCAGACACCAATGCTTAATTACATTGCTAGCACTGGTGGAGCTGAACCAACAGTGATAGCCATAGTGAAAATATTTTTGTAAAATTGCCTAATGCAGACAAGTTCTTGCAGATGTCAGTTTTTGAAGGATTGTTTAAACAAAGGTCACTTGTGGCTGTCTAGATAGAAGTTAAAGATTCTAAGACACTTTTCAAAAAGAATGGTTGGTCTGATAAATTTATTATTTATCAATCAGTATTTTAAAGAAAGGTCTATAATATATGTAGCTGCTACAGAAAAATTTTATCCATACAATCTCTATACTACTATTATCCAATTCATTTCTGCCTAAACCACTTTGGTATGTCTAGAATGTAAAGATTCCTGTATAAAACAAGTTGTGTATAATTACTTTACTTTACAACTCCAAGTATATGTCATTTTGTGTAAATTTGCATGCTGTGGAACAAACCCTCATGACCTGCAGTCAAACAATTTTTCTGACTGAACTCAACCAGCTGGTTTCCGTGCTTTCAGATAAAGAGATTGCAGGTCTGGGTATAGCACTAGGCCTTCGTTCTGTGAGATGATGTACAGAAGAATTGGGAAAGGATAAGGTGGAGAGATCAACAGGTGTATCAGGCTGGAGAACCAAAACTGATGAGCTCCTGAAGGAGCTATCAATATTACTGGGGCCTTGCAGGACATTGGGAATTAACAGGATGGAGGGAAAAGCGTTTAGCAGCCCTCAATTCCACAAAATTAGAAATGTATCTGCAGGAGAGCCCAGACTCCTGGGGATCAGAATATGAGACACTTCTTATTCGCATTAGTGGCTAAAAGATCTACTAAGGAAACTCCTCAGCCCTGAAATATTTCATCTAAATCTAAGTCCTTTATTTCCTTATTGATGGTGTCTTTCCTATTCAGATGATCTGCTGAACTGTTTTGGGTCCCAGATAGATAAAAGGTTACTATCTTGAGTCAATGAAAATTGCACACAACGAACTCCTTCCTGACATAAGGGAGAAGATCTTGCATTGCCTTATCTGTATAATACATCACTATCATGTTGTCTGACCGCAGCATCAAACTTGCAGCTTCTGGCCCAATGATGAACGAGTACTACGTGCAGAGGAAGAAACATTTCTCTTAATTTGGAAACAAAGCCTCTTCCTATAAGCATCAGGAGCCCTTGGACAATATTCTAAGAAAGAGGTTTAAGAGAAAGTAGAAAGCTTAGAAGGAATGGAAAATGAGAGAGATCAGCAAGGAAAGCTACCTCTTGAAGATCAGAAAGTGTAAGGATAAAGTGAGAACTGCCAAAAGCAAAGCAGAATTGGACCTTGCAAAGGCAATTAAAACCAATAGTAAAAGGTTCTATAGCCATATAAATAAGATGAAAACAAGGAAAGAAGAAATGCGACCTCTAAGTACTGAGGATAGGGAGGAGATTAAAAATTATCTAGGCATGGTCCAACACCTAAACAAATACTTTGTCTCAATTTTTAATGAGACTAATGAAGAGCTTAGAGGTAATGGCAGGGTGGCTGATGACAGTGAAATCATGAAATAATCACATTGAGTTGGAAGTCAAACTCAAACAGCTTAATGGGACTAAATCGGGGGGGGCAGATAATGTCCATCAAAGAATATTAAAGGAACTGGCACATGAAATTGCAAGCCCAATAGTAAGGATTTTTTCATGAATCTGAAAACTTGGGGGTCATACCGTATTACTAGAGAATTGCTAATATAGCTCCTATTTTTAAGAAAGGGAAAAAACATGATCCAGGAAACTACAGACCTGTAGTTTGACCTCAATTGCATGCAAAGTTTTTGAACAAATTTTGAAAGAGAAAGTAGTTAAGGACATAGAGATGAATGGTAATTGAGATAAAATACAACATGGTTTTACAAAAGGTAGATTGTGCCAGACCAGCCTGATCTCCTTTTTTGGGAAGATAACTGATTTTTTTAGACAAAGAAAATGCAGTAGATCTAATTTACCTGGATTCCAGTACAGCATTTGATAGTGTTCCATATGGGAAATTATTAGTTAACCCGGAGAAGATGGGGATAAATATGAGAACTGAAAGTTGGATAAGAAACTGGTTAAAGGGGAGACTATAATGGCTCATGCTGAAAGGTGAACTGTCATGCTGGAGGGAGGTTATTAGCGCAGTTCCTTAGGGATCGATCTTGGGTTCAATCTTACTTAAAGTTTTTATTACTGATCTTGGCACAAAAAGTGAGAGTGTGCTAATAAAATTTGTAGATGACATAAAGTTGGGAGGTAAAACCAATTAGGAAGAGGACTGGAATATCATACAAGAAGATCTGGATGACCTTGTAAATTGGAGTAATAGAAATGGGATGAAATGTAATAGTTCAAAGTGCAAGGTCATGCATTTAGGAACTAATAACAAGAATTTTTGCTATAAGCTGGAGACTTATCAATTGAAAACGATAGAGGAGGAGAAAGACCTGGATGTACTGGTTGAGCACAGGATGTTTATGAGCTATAAATGTGACGTGGCAGTGAAAAAGTCTAGTTCAGTTCTAGTATGCATTAGGTGAGGTATTTCCAGTAAAAACAGGGAAGTGTTATTATCATTATACAAGGCACTGATGAAACTGCATCTGGAATACTTTGTGCAATTTCAGTCTCCCATGTTTAAGAAAGATTATTTCAAACTGGAACAGGTGCAGAGAAGGGCTACTAAGATGATCAGAGGAATAGAAAATCTACCTCATAAGAGGAACAGAAAACCTACCTTATAAGAGAAGCCAAAAGAAGGCTGAGGGGAGATATGATTGCTCTCTATAAATACATCAGAGGGAAAAATACAAGGGAGGGAGAGGAGTTATTTAAGTTAAGCACCAATGTGGACACAAGAACAAATGGATATAAACTGGCCATCAACAAGTTTGGAATTGAAATTAGGCAAAGGTTTATAACCATCACAGGAGTGAAGTTCTGGAACAGCCTTCCAAGGGAAGCAATGACGGGGGAAAAAACCTAAGTGGCTTCAAAAATCGTGTTTGATAAGTTTATGGAAGGGATAGTATGATGAGACTGCCTATGGTGGCACATGAGCCATCAGCAACTGCCAGTAGCAAAAATACCCAATGGCTGGAGACAGGACACTAGATAGGGAGTGCTCTGATTTACTAAAGAGAATTCTTTTACAGGAATCTGACTGGTTGTGTAACCCATACACCTCCTGGTTGTGGTCCTCTGTCCCATCTAGTGGCACTGAGACCACTTAGAGAGAAATTATGGAGTCTGCTCTATAGCCTTAGCTAACAGCCGTATGACTATTAGTTCATGCAGTAGCAGCTCATGCATTTAACTCCAGAGATCACAGGTTTGATCCTGACGACTATGGTCTGATGCTGTTACAGTTGGTCTTGCCTACATGCTAAGGATCTAACTGATCACCATATTTGAGGTTGGGAAGACATTTTTCCCGGACAGATTAGCAGAGGCTCTGAGGGATTTTCACCTTCCTCTGCATCATGGGGCACGGTCACTTGCTGGTTTAAACTAGTGTAAATGGTGAATTCTTTGTAACTTGAGCTCTTTAAACCATGATTTGAGGACTTCAGTAACTCAGCCAGAGGTTAGGCTTCTGTTTCAGGAGTGTGTGGGTGAGGTTCTGTGGCCTGAAATGTGCAGGAGGTCAAACTGGATGATCTTGATAGTCCCTTATGATGTTAAAGTTTATGAGCAACTACCTGGTCAGATGGTTGTACTGGTTTCAATGGTTCCTTACCAGATCCTTGATGTGGATGAAGATGGACCTGGAAACTGCAGAGGTTCCATTCTAACCAGTAAGGCATATAATGTCATGAGGGTGAAAAGTGAGGTGCCTGAGACCGCTCAGAAGTATGGTGTCTATGACAAAAGGGACTCCTTCTCATGCCCCTTTTAGGAATCAGACTGCGAGAATGAGAAGAAAATCCACAAGAAGGGCTGCCATCATCACAAGATGATGAGAACACAGAAGAGCAAAAACTTCTTCCTGGGTGGTGCATATCTCATAGGTATTACAACAGAGCTAAGAAATCCAGATTCTATCATCTGAGAAACAGGCGTTTTTTGATTTCTAAGAGCAAGGACTCCAGTTCTAGAGTATTCACTATATCATCAGCTGTCTGCATAGCAAAAAAAAATCAGTACTGACACAAATGGTACAGAGCGTAAATGGTACTGAAGTGGCCGACTAAGAAGTATGGGTCTTTTTACATGGTACTGAAGAATCAGTGGCTGATGGAACAAACTGTCAGTACTGAAGTATCAGTGCTGGTCACAGAACTAAAGAGTGGTCTTTCAGCCTCTGATGAGACCCAGTGCCAATTGACTTAGAAGAGATGATTGAGAAATATCAGGATGGTGAAACTTTGTTCTATTCTTAGACAGTACTGGAGATGGTGTTTGGTGCTAGACTGCATCAGAAGATCTCTCCTACTTCCTACCTTGGGCAACAACAGTTTCTGATTGACCCAAGGAAGACCGAAGGGAAGCTCAGCATGTTTCTGAGAATCATGAGGTCTCTCTGCAAGTGGGAAGATTTAAAGCCCGGAGACTGAAACTCAGCCATGACTTACATCTCTAAACTAGTGGGACAGTCAGAAAAAATTGTTTTTCTTTTGTTTGATTGGTTTGAAGGGTTTTTTTTTATGTTTTGGTGGTGCACAAGAGAAGTTTCCTATCATCAGAGTATTAGAGTGTGGGATCTACTGGATTCTCCATACTTCCTACTCCACTGTTGCTGGAGTAGACCTGAGAATTAGACCCACTATGTTTATTCAAAGTGGCCCCTCTAACAAAGTAAAAAAGGAACTGTAAAAGATCATAGTCTACTTAGCTTATAGATCTGTTACTGCACAAAACTGATTTGAGCATGCCAGTAAAAATTAACAGACCCAAGAAGAGCTCTGTGTAACTTGAAAAAGCTTGTCTCTTTCACCAACAAAAGCTGATCTAATAAAAGATATTATCTCATCCACTTTTCTCTATAGTAGGACCCATAAAAGAACTTTAACCATTTCATTTTTAAGATATGTATACAGGAAACCAATTTGATTATTTGCTCTCAGGTGGAAGCCCCCATCTCTCTCTAAAATCACCTGTTGCCTTTTATCCCAATTTTGTACTGAGGGGCATCTGTACTGGACAATGGTTTCAAGATGGCATATAACACAGAAATGCATGTATCAAATTAAGGATATTAAAAAATTAAATCTTGCACATTCAGGCTGTCATAAACAGATAAGAAAAGTTAATAGCACAGAAGTACTTCATATCTCTTGGACTGTAAAGGGTTAACAAGTTCAGTAGCCTGGCTGTCACCTGACCAGAGGACCAATCAGGAACCAGGATACTTTCAAACCTTGAGGGAGGGAAGTTTCTGTGTGTTCTGTTAGTTTTTTGGTTGTTGTTCACTCTGGGGGCTCAGAGAGAGCAGACGTGCAACCAGGTTTCTCTCCAATCTCCCTGATACAGGTTCTTATAGATTCCAAATAGTGAGTACTAAATAGATAAGTGGAGCTAGGCTGTTTGTTTTCTTTATTTCAACGTGAGCATTTGGCTGGAAGGAGTTTAATGCTGTGATTTGACTGAAAGGAGTTCAATTTGTATTTTTGCTGAAGAAGGGACTTTTAATTGTACTTCGAATACTTTAGGCTGGGAGGGTATTCCAGATGCCTATAGCTAAAATACCCTGTACCCTATTCGCAGTTTAATTTTACAAAAATAGTTTTTACTTTTTGCTCTCTTTAATTTAAAGTTTTCTGTTTAAGAACCTGATTTTTTTTTTTATATCCTGGTGAGACACAGGGGGACTGGAGTCTGGATTCACCAGGATTGGTGGGGAAACGGAGGGAAGGGGGAGAGGAGCTGAATTTCTCTTCTGCGTGTCAGAATTACTTTCCCTGCTCAAGGAGAGTCCTGGGAGGGGGAAAGAGAAGGAGGAGCAGGTGAAATGTGTCCTTTTCTGATTTGCTGATCCAAGGCCGTTTGAATCAAGGCCTTGGTCTCACTACGCGTGTTCACAAATCTGATTTAAAGGAGCGTTAAATCGATTTAACGCTGTACCCGTCCACCACTACAAACGCCTTTATATCATATAAGGGCTCTTTAAAATCGATTTCTGTACTCCTCCCCGACGAGAGGAGTAGCGGCTAAATTCAATATTAACATTATCGGATTACGGTTAGTGTGGACGGAAATGACGTTATTGGCCTCCGGGCGGTATCCCACAGTGCACACAGACTGCTCTGGACAGCAACTGAACTCGGATGCAGTCGGGCAGGTAAACAGGAAAAGCCCCGCGAACTTTTGAATTACATTTCCTGTTTGCCCAGCGTGGAGCGCTGATCAGCACGGGTGGCGAGCGTCCCAAATCCAAAAGAGCTCGCAGCATGGACCGTACGGGAGATAACTGGATCTGATTGCTTTATGGGGAGACAACTGTTGTATAGAACTCCGTTACAGAAGACGAAAGCCAAAGCATTTGAAAAAAATCTCTAGGCTACACAGCGTGCATGACAAGTGTAAGGAAAGCCAAAGAATCAATGGATGCTCATGGAGGAGGGAAGGGGTACTGAGGACTCCAGCTATCCACAGTTCACAGCAGTCTCTGAAAAGTATTTGCATTCTTGGCTGGCTCCCAATATCTGTAGGTTAAACACAGTGTCTGGCGTGGTTCGGGGACATAGCTCCTCAGTTTCTTTCCCCCCACCACATGTGAAGAAAAGGGAAAGAAATCATTTCTTGACTTCTTTCATGTCACCCTATGTGTACTGATGCTGCTGGTAGACGCGATTGCTGCAGCAGTGAAGAGCACTATTTCCGCTCCTCTCTCTCTCTGGTAGCAGATGGTGCAGTGGACTGGTAACTGTCCTCATGACCCCTGAGTGCTCTATGCTTTTTAACTGAATATGGGGGCGCCTGGGTAAAAACAGGAATGATTCCTGGTCACTCCCAGTAGATAGGACAGAATGGCTAAGTAACCACCTTCACATAGCAACTGGGGGCTGAGCTTCAATCAGCCCCTCCCTTTCCTGTGTAAAGAAAGATTCTGTACTGCCTGGCTGTCATAGCAGCAGCATGCTGGGCCTGTCTCCCGCACCGCTTATTGTCCTGCCTGGACTATCATCACGCCGGGAGGGCTGCTCCCCCTCATTTTTATGTCACTATCAGTGTTTCTTATTCCTGCATTCTTTTATAACTTCATGACACAAATGTGCAGGCACGCCACGGTTAGCCAGGAAGGTTGGAGAGAAGGGAAGCAACGGGGGGTTGTTGCAGGGGCACCCCTTGTGATACTGACATGGAGCAGCTGTGCTCTCTGATACACTGGTTCTCTAATACACTTGCCCCTTATTCTAGGCAGACTGACTCTATTTTTAGAACCATAAGGAGGGATTGACTCGGGGAGTCAATCCCAATTTAGCTTTGCGTTGCGCCCCCGGCCAATTTCAGCAGGGGCACTCATGATAGCAGCGGACAGTACAGCAGGGGGAGATAACCGTCATTTCATTGCCAGTTTACTCCCGAGTAGACAGTACAGAATGACTGGTAACCATCTCTGCTATCATGCAAAGCAAGTGAATGCTGCTGCTGTAGCGCTGGGAGTATCGCCTCTCTGTCTGCGGCATCCAGTACACATACAGTGCCAGAAAAAACAAAGCTGAACGCTCCATGGTTGCCGTGCTATGGCGTGTCTGCCAGGGCAATCCAGGGAAAAACGGCGTGAAAGGGATGTCAGCTGTGTTTTCCCCGAAGGAAGAATGACTGACGACATTTTACCCAGAACCACCGCGACAATAATGATTCACCCAGAATTCCAAGGGCGGGGGTAGACTGCGGGAACTATGGATAGCACCGGAAGAGCTACCCACATGCATGCTTTAGAAATCGACTTTAGCTCGGGACCATGGATGCACAACGCCGAATTACTTGTGCCTAGTTGGCCGCATAAATCGAATTTATAATATCAGTTTTATAATAAACGATTTTAGCTAATTCGATATTATCC
This sequence comes from Chelonoidis abingdonii, assembly GCF_003597395.2. NCBI lineage: Eukaryota > Metazoa > Chordata > Testudines > Testudinidae > Chelonoidis > Chelonoidis abingdonii. The sequence continues at coordinate 52,540,583 of NC_133771.1, forward strand.
GTAGTGTAGACGTGGCCACAGTATCTTCCACGTAACCCAGGAGGGACACCTGGGAGAGGCAATGGTTGGGGAAAGGGTTTTCTTCCCTTGTGTTGAGATCCACTGGGTCTGGGTCTTGGGGGTCCCCGGGCAAGGTTTTTGGGGGACCAGAGTGTACCAGGCACTGGAATTCCTGGTTGGTGGCAGCGCTACAGGTTCTAAGATGGGGATTAAGCTTAGAGGAATACATGCTGGTACCCCATATCTTGGATGCTAAGGTTCAGATTGGGGATTGTACCACGACACAGGCAAAATTCAAAAGAGACTCCATATTCCTTAATATATTTATTCACTTAAAAGGCAGCAGAACAAAAAAGAAAAAAGATTCATTCCACTTACCTAAATCTTGTAGCACTTTCTTAAAATTGGTGTTTTCCTTGTTATGCTGCATCCTGTTTCCATTAAATAATTGGTTTACAAAACGGTTACTATATATTTACTAATAGGGCTCCTCATTGTTTTTGCTGATACAGACTAACACTGCTACCACTCTGAAACCTATATATTTACTGAGACTGTCTAAAGTCAAATAATTGTAAGGATATTTCTCGTGTGTTTCCATTCAAGGCAGGTTCTCTCAATTCATATCAAACAAATCATGCACAGTCACCATAAGAGGGACACAAAAACATTCTGATTGCATGGGGACAACCTGCCATTATTGGCATTATACAGGAAGATACTATAATGAAAAATTAAGGGTGGAAATGGCAATAAGAAAACCTGTTGTAAAACAGCATCTGCATGAATTTACGTACCAATCATGTCAGTCCTCCCAGAAATCAGCTAATGAAGCTGATAAAGCAGATGAAGTGGATAAAAATCTAAACTAGACTTCCTGCTGTCTAGTCTCTAAGTGTCAGTAGCAACATATTCAGTGTTATAAATGTCCTGGCGGTACAAATGCCTCTGCTTTCAAGACTGATATCTCTTATTCCTCAGGAAAAACATCTGCTATTATACTCATTAAAATTACTTTATAAAATAGGAAAGCTGGTAAATACAAACAAACAAGCCACCAAACACCAAACACAGGGCAACATTCAACCCTTACTCTGAATACAAACTTCTATTTCTATAAGACTCATTGCTGTTCAGTTAGTGAAGGGCCTTGGCTCATTCACAAGGAAGGAAAGGAAAGATGGCTAAGATTCTAGCCTAGGAGCTGGGTGATCCAGGTTCAAACTCCTTTCTGTATGACTTTGGGCAAGTCACTTAAGCTATATCTCTTCACTGCAGAACTAACATAGCTTTAACGAGAGTAGCCACACTACAAAATAGCACAATCCCCCTGTGTAGCTGATATCAGTTGATGAGTTGTGATAACTTGCGACTGTTTCCTATACTCGAGTTAAAAGCACTATCACACTTGAGTTAAGCACAGATAGGACTTGAATTAACACTGCACTGAACACAAGACAAGCACACAGTGTCTTTGTGCCTCAGTTACCCATCTCCAAAATGGGGAATATAGTACTTCTCTACCTCAAAGGTGTGTGGTGAAGATAAATATATTAAATACAGTGAGATGCTCAAATACTATGGTGATAGGGGTCATATAACTTCCTCAGACAGCTTCTGTTGCCATTACTCATGTTGAGTCTGCTCATGGAGTAAGATACCCTCCCAACATGAGTAAAGGAGGGAGCATAGGCACCGACTCTGTGGGTGCTCTGGGGCTGGAGCACCCACAAGAAAAAATGGTGGTGCTGAGTACCCACCAGCAGCTCCTCTATCAGCTCCCCCCCAACCTCTCAGCACTTCCCACCAGCTGGCAGGCCCCCAAAACCAGTGCCTCCTGCTTCCTCCCTGTCCCTCCTGTCTGCCACGAACAGCTGTTTCACGGCCTGCAGGAAGCTGAGGGGGGCGTGGAATGAGGACACAGTGAGATTGGGGGAGGGGGCGGAATGGATGGGAAGAGGCAGGATGGGGGTGGGGCAGGAAGAGGCAGGGTGTGGGTGGGGCCTTGGGGGAAGGGATGGAGTGTGAGCAGAGGCAGAGCTGGTGGTCGAGCAGCCCCTAGCACTTTGAAAAGTTGGCGCCTGTTGGAGGGAGAACAAGTCCCTAATATTCCCGTTTCGTGTTTAGCAATATTACTCCTTGTTCTCAGTTTCACAGGCGTTGATCTTTTCACTAAAGGCAAACATTCTTTTTCTCCTTTGCACTGGTTTTCAGCTGGAGAGAAAAGTTGAAAACTGTAGTATGTAATATGTCTCATTTTGTCCTACATTAAGGGAACATTTGGAATTTTTAAGTTACCTGAATCTGAAGTCAACACCACCACCTTAGCCTTGAGAAAGCAACAAGAACAACAGCATTACAACATGAATCAGTGTGCACTTTTGCATTTAGTTGTCCTAAAGGATGATGTGTCTGGAAATAGGAACCCATATTAGTGTCTATTAGAAAAGGAGGAAAGGGAAACTGATTAAGTCCTTATAGAATTTTAAAAAGTTATATATATTTTTTTAACTTGTATCGAATTTTTTTTAAAGGTAATACTCTGAGACTTTTAACTCTAGGTCACTGCTGAAGTTCAACCTAGATCAGAAAATGTTATCAGGTATCTATCCAGTGGCTTTTGTAAAATGAGTTCAGTATTCAGAAGTGGGGTATTCACATCACAAAAATCACTAGCACAATTAGTGTTGGACATCTTTGTTAGCACTCTTATTAGAAAAGCCCAAGAATGAATGAGCATGTATATCTGATGTGGCAGGAACAGGGAAGGTTCCATTGTTGGTACCCTTCTTGAGTGCTAAACAGCTACTTAAAAGAAAGCCAGCCAGTAGTAAGTCATGTATTTGAATACTGAATACAAATAAGAGTGAAAATACCATACACAGAATCATAGACAGCTAGCAAATAAGTTTAGACATTGTGGAAGTGGAAGATATATTTCAACCCACTAGCTCATATTTATTTTAGTATAATCTTGACTTTTGAACTCTAAGGATTGGATTCTGCATAAAATCTGGCCAGTTTCTATTCTTCTGGGACTTGACCCTAATAAATGGGCAAAGCATTGGGGAATTGGTGAAATCGTCTCCCAACAAGACTGAGAAGTGACTGCAGAACAAATCTGTCATTCATGCATCTGGATCTTTCTGTCCCTGCCAGCAGGTATATGGGATCTTGGGGAGCAATTACCACACAGGTGGGATGCCAATTAATTTCTTTATTAAAGGAAAAAGGAAGTGGTGGGAATTTAACAATAAAATACGAAGAGATGGGTGTATAGGGTGTTACAACAGACAATGATGGGGGGTTCTTAATTGAAACAGTGTAGGCAGTTCTAACAGTGGGGTACAGTACGTGAGGTTCAGCACAATGGGATACAGTACAGTCAATAAGCAACTGAACTTATATAGGAACAATTTCTAGATACAGTGTGAAATGCAAACATACCAAAAAGAATGCAAAATAAAATGCTAGCTTCTATATAAAAATGGTTAAAATCTAGATAGAATGTATTAAGTGGTTGGTTGGCCTTATATACAATGTAACATAATGGTATTAATGCAAATACAAAGTATATCAGAAAAGTGGAGGCAGCCAATGGTGGTGTTATAATTTGTGAGGCTGTGAAACAAGAGTGTACCTAATGGCCGGGTCAAGAAACGGGGTGGGTGGGTGATGATTAGAGTGAACTGATGAGAGAGTTGCGCTGGAAGCAGCGAGAGGCCTCTGGAGCCCCACGGGTAAGGACAACGGGCTAGAGAGAGGTTTTAGCAACAAGCAGACACTGAAAACAAAGGAAAAAACGGCAAAGGGTTTGGGAAGTTTCACAGGGCGATGCAGACGCGGGGGGCAGCAAGGAGTTTGTAACAGGGAACACAGAGAAGCACACAGAGGGAGTTGTAACAGGGAGACACGGAGAAGCACACTCAGGGGGAGATTGAGTGGGGAAAAACAGACAAAGTTATACAGAGAGAGATCGGGACAGTGGAAGACGAATTCAAGTAGCAAAAACCTTTATCTATCTTAACCACGACTAGGCAAAACACAAATATCACAATTCTAAGCAAACTATAATAAGCACTATAGGGAGCAACAAAGCAGCAAACTATAACAAGGCAGGTGAACTTACAAGCTCTATAATCTTAACAACTATGACTTATTAAACAAAGAAACAAAACCTATGGTGCACCTTATGTTATGGGGAGTTACAGAGGGCACAGTGGTCTATGCCCAGGATCCAGCTTCCCAGGAAGCCAAGGGATGTGGCTGCAGCAGTGGATACAGCTGCAAGCAGAGAGCCCCAAGGAAAGGCCCACGGGAGCAGAGCTTAGCAGGGCACAATTTATTTCTTAGCAGCGAAAGTGCCGCGGAGTTTAGGAGAGGTTTTAAGCCAACAGACCAAGGTTTAGCTTGACGTCTGTGTGCTGGGGAGACCGAGCCAGCAGCTAAAATAATAAATAAAAGTATGGAGAGTTTAACAGAGGATTCTTACCAAGGAGCAGCAGAGCGCAAAGCAGGCAAGAGCTCGAAGCAGGTACGGTTCCTAATAATCAGGAGATCTCTCAGGCAGCAATTCATTCTTCGTGGCGGTTTTTTTTTCAAAAAAGGGGTACGCCTCAAAAATAAACGAGAGCGGAGAAAGGACCCCCCAGAACCCTGGCTGATCAGACATAGCAGCAATGCAGGAACCTTTCTGATCTTAGTGTTTAACCATGTCTGTTTTTAAAGGCAAACTCAGGGCAGTTTCCCGCCGACTTTTGAATTGGTTCTCTCTGTACAGGGCGAGGAGAGAGGCAGGGACAAACTGTAGGTGAGCACAGAGACATGTCTGGGCACGTCTGTGCAGTAGTGACTCAAAAGCAATGAAGCTATGATCATGGCCCAATATCTTAAAAACACAATAGGTCTTGCAGCTCTGGACATTGCCCACCCTATACCGAGCCCAGGTTTAACAAGGTGATAACAGGACTAACCCTTTGAACAGGGCAGTGGTCCCACTTAGCACAAGAGGCCATCCCTTTGAGAAAGGCAATGGCTCTTGGTAAACAACTTAAGGGGCCCTCCCTTTGAGAAGGGCAGTGGCCCTGGTAAACAACTTAACAGCCGGGGAAGGGGCGGCCACAGGAGGAGAACAAAATGGAGTATGGGGATACCTGTAAGAAAACAAAATGGAATAGGGGGATAGCTGTAACGGACACTTTCATTGGTGCCCATCATATCAATGTTCATGATTTTAATTATTATTAATAAAACATTTATAATATGGTAGTACACAAAGTCTCCCAAGAGGATTCTGGGCCCATTGTGCTGGATGCTATATAAACATAGAGACAAGCCCTGCACAATACTTACAATCTCATAGCTGAGTCCCATGGTGGCTGATCTGTTCCTGCATGTGCAAGAAAAGATCACGGCATAAATAGACAGCCTGAGAGCTGCAGTATTCCTGACAGTTGCTGTATTCTCTCTTCTGTAGGACAGAATGGTTGGTGGATCCACCACTACTCTGCTTTCCCACTAGTAAAACATGCCAGTTTACCAAGGGTGCAAACCCCATCTACATGCTCCCCACAAATCCTGTCCCAGCTGAACAATGAAACATCACTTATTTTGTGTTCAGCATCCTCCATGGCCACCAGAGCCCCAGGGCAAGATATATACAACCATTCTGTATGATTTACCAAGTTATTTAATTAGGCCGACAGGCTTCCAGAGTTAAACATTTCAATAATTTCTATATTTTCACTGTAAGTACAGTCCACACATGAGCCATCTTAGAAGGCTAAAGCTTATACAGCATGTAACAAATGTTGTGTGTGTGCAGTTTTTACCAAAGTGCAGCCGGCTACTTAAAGCTTTGCTATCAGTAGTAGCACGCTTAGGTTCCAGGCAGCACAGTCAAATGGCTTCATCAATCAGGTCTCAGAATTGCTTCATGACAATTTGTAATGTTTATGATTCTGGCAACTGTCTGTAATGTAAATGCTGTAGCCTTAAGGATAAAATAATGTTCTTACACTAATACTATAAATCAAAGCTACCATATAGAATTTACCATACATATTGCGGTGCAGTTCATTTAGAGTTATCTTAATGTACTCCACTGCAATAAGGAACTGTGCATTTACAGTAATATATTGCAATTTTATACAGTTGCATAAAAGCTTTACTGAAATCATACTGTACAATATTTCTTTGTGGTTTTTAAAATAGCCTTGACATAATGTAACCTAGAAAACATGGGCTATTTAATAATAGTAGTATAACACTACTATACTGTAAATTGCCCAATCTGTTTTTCTTTTTATTATATTATCTTAGCTGTTCTTTTTAATATTGTAATATTTTCTCCTCCCTCACACCAGATACAGTGAAGTATCATTTTTCTGCATATTTCTGTTATATTTTCTTCCTACCTAATTTGTAATAAGACGCAGTTAAGGAAGAAAGGTCCTGAGTGGCTAGGTTCACAGGAACAAACCCCTGCTCTTTTAAAGGACTAGGAATTTTTGAAATTCAGTGTCCTGTTTTCTCAGTATGGTGAGCTCATCTAGCAACTGCCCAGCTGAGCATGGCTACATTCTCCAAATGCCCCCCTGCATAGACTGCACAGAAGGTGATAGCTCTCCTGAGTCTGTGGGGAGAAGAGGCTGTGCTGGCACTGCTCTGATACAGCAGATGAAATGTGGACATCTACGAGCAGATCACTTGGGGCATGGTGGAGAAGGGCTATAAGAGGGATCTGCAGCAGTGCTGTGTGAAAGCCAAGCAGCTCCGACAGGCTTCCCAGAAGGCAAGGAGGCACTCTTGTGTGGCGTTGCAGACATGCAGTTTTTACAAGGAGCTGCGTGCTATCCTCTGTGGGGACCCCACCCCCACGGTCCCCGTGGATACATTGGACAAGTCACAGTCACGGGCCACTACAGTCAACTCTGAGGATGAGGTGTTGGATGATGAAGAGGCAGCTGAGAATGAGGAACAGGTGACCAGAGGATCCATTGTTGCTGCAAGCCAGGAACTTTTTGTAACCCCGGAGCAGTCCAGCCAGTCACAACACTCCAGCACATGCAAGTGTAATGCCAGGGAAGAAACCTCTGGTACTGATATTGCGGAGACACATCTTCTCATTTACTACTTTTTATTTGTGTTACAAGAAGTAGTGAAATAACTAGTGGAGGTAGAGTGGCTATCCCCTTCTCATTGCCCAGCACAGCCAGGCAGAGAGGGTCCTGTGCCCTGTTTATGCACACCCAGATATCCTGCTAATCCTTGATAGAGATCTCAAGGATACTTTCCTGAAGGTACTCTGCAAATAGCTGCTGAAGGTATCTGGGGAGGGCTGCCTTATTTCTTGCACTGTGATAGGTCACTTTCCCATGCCACTCAGCAATTAAATCAGTAGGCATCATTGCAGCATACAGGCTAGAAGCATACAGACCCAGTTTGCAGCCGGATGCTTGCAACAGCTGATCCCTTTCTGCCTCCGTTACCCTCAGGAGTGAGATATCAACTAAAATCACTGCTGCCTGTGAGAAATGGTGCCAGTATTCAGTTCCATTGCCCAAACTGCCAACACTGGTGCCTGTGTGCCCCCCCTCCCTGCTTGTGCCAGCTCGCCCCCCTCCAACACACACATATAGGCAATACTCACCATGGCTGGGACAGCCAAGGTGGTCAAGGTGGATGAAGTGAAAATGTACCACTTTAAACTTGTGGTGGTATTAAGGGGAGTGATTTCAATGTAGCAGGTTTTCTATACACCTTGACTATGCACTCACTCAATAGTACCTCTGTGCATTGTATCTTTTGCAACTGCAAATGTGGCCTTCACCTCTCCCTCCACGCCCATGGAGAGACTGAGCCAGATAAGGAGGAGAAGGAAAAGAACGCGGAATGACCTGTTTGTAGAGATATGCAAGCCTCTGGAGTAGCGGACACTGATGATAGGATGTGGAGGATCACAAAATGAAGAGGGAAATTGAATACAGGAGAGAAGCCTGGGAGATGGAGCATGATGCACAGCAGGAGATGATAGCATGTATGAAGGAGCAAACAGACATTCTGAGGAGTCTGATTGACTTTCAAGTGCAACACATTCGAGCTCCCCTCAAAAACTGCATTCCAGCACCACCCTACTTCCTCCCCCTCCCACACATTCCATATGGCATCAGGGGCTGGTGCCCTATCCCTACCACTCCACCTGGTGGAGAGTTCAGACAATCACAGCTGCACATACACTGATCTGTGACAGACAAGGTCAGCGCTTTCCCCTTCCCATATTCAGTCCCCTGTATGTGTAAAGTTTATTTCTGTTGTAGATAAATTTATTTATATATGTTTGCAAGATAGGGATATGCTTTCCATCTATTGCCCCATTGCAGTTTGGGAACCCCATTGTAGCAAAACCATCCAGTATCTCCTGCACATTGCACAGAATCACAGTCCTTCTCAGCAGAAGGCAATTGATGGCCCTACATATTTGGGTCATAGCAATCACCACAGTGGATTTCCCAACTCCAAATTGAATCCCAATTGATCGGTAGAAGTCTGGCGTTGCAAGCTTCCACAGAACAATTGCCTCTTGGTTCTCCACTGTCTGGATAGTTTTCATTTTAGTGTTGTTGCACTGGAGGATGGGGGCGAGTTCCACCCATAGTTACAGGAAACTGGCGTTGCACAGCCAAAAGTTCTGCAGTCACTGCTTATCATCCCAAACCCACATACCGATGCAATCCCACCAGCCAATGCTTCTTTCTCAGGATCAAAACTGGTGCTCCACTATGTTCAGCTGCTCCGAGACTGCCAACAGCAGTCAGGAATTGTTTCTTTTCATGACTTCCAGCAATGCTACTTGAGAGGAATGGTCATATTCTGTGCAGCCCTAGAAAAAACTGCAGGATCAGGTGCATTGCATTCACAATGCTCACCACAATAGTGCAGCATTATGTGGGTTCTATGTTTCTCTAGAGATGGAGGACATGTGGCTTTGATAGGCTTTTGAAAATAGGCATGAAATACTATGGGTTGCAGATGAAATTAGGGGAGGGGGAAAATTGCATCATGGGACATCCATGCCACATTTCCAGTCATCCGAGCAAGAATGTTTTGCTCATAGGAGGCATTGGGTACCCTTGCCAAAGACACCCTGCACTATACCTATCTCACAGAACTAGAAGGGACCCTGAAGGGTCATTGAGTCCACCCCCCCGCCCGCCGCCGCCGCCGCCTTTACTAGCAGGAACAAATACTGATTTTGCCCCAGATCCCTAAGTGGCCCCCTGAAGGATTGAACTCACAACCCTGGGTTTAGTAGGCCAATGTGCAAACCACTGAGCTATCCCTCCCCCCAATACAAATTATGAGGACATTGTTTTGAATTTATTTTTAAAAAATCTTTATCGGTTTCAGCCCTTGCTGAGGATTTGAACTGGTTGAGATTGAGTAACAAATAGATATAGATGATCCTCAGCTGGTGTAAATTGGTGTAGCTCCACTGGCTTCATACTGCCTTCACTAGATGGTGATGAGTTGCACAGTGGGATAGCTACTCACAGTTCACTGTCTCTGCATTGATGCAAGCATGGCTAGTGAGGATGTGCTCTGCTGACAGAAGGAGGATAATGTGGACATGCACAACTGTCTTAACTACTGTGGTGACTGTATGTCAACTCAATTTAAGTTAACTTAATTTTGCAGTGTATGCATACTCTTAGTCTGTAGGGTTCTGTGGCCTGCTTTGTGCAGGAGGTCAGACTAGATGATTATATTGGTCCCTTCTGACCTATGAGTCTAGATATTCTGTTTTTCTGTCAGCTTGAAGATACTGCAGAAACTAGTGGCTTACCATATATCCTTGTCCTTTCAATTCCTTAGAGTAGATAGGTTTCAGAGTAGCAGCCTTGTTAGTCTGTATCCACAAAAAGAACAAGAGTACTTAAGGCACCTTAGAGACTTACAAATTTATTTATCAGGCTTGAATAAAGACTGGGAGTGGATGGGCCATTACACAAAGTAAAACTATTTCCCCAAGCTTATTTTTCTCTCCCCTACAGTTCCTCACATCTTCTTGTCAATTGCTGGAAATGAGCCATTTTCATTACCACTACACACAGTTCTTTTTCTCTCCTGCTGATAATAGCTCACCTTAACTGACCAATCTCCTTATAGTATGTATGGTAACATCCATTGTTTCATGTTCTCTGCATATATATATATATATATATCTTCCTACTGTATTTTCCACTGCATGCATCCAATGTTACTGAAACAGAGCAATCCAATTTATAGCAACAATTGTGATTGAATACACACCCCTCTCCATCACTGTCATTATCACAGTCTCTAAAAATTAAGAATAGCTTGCCAGTTTTTAAATGCAGCGTCTCTCACTCAGGTGCTCCCCTCTCAGTCCCCCAGATAAAATCAGAACCATGGACAGCATAGGTTTAGATGGTGGTGTGGTCCAAGCACAGTAATTTTGGAATACATGATTTTGTTCATCTCAGCGTAGCATGCATCTATTAAGAAAGTACAAGAAATCCAGTGATTAGACACTGGCAGTCTGACAATCTCATTAAAGTGCAGATGGATTTGAGATACTGCATTTGAGTATAGATAATTATAACACTGTTCATTTATAAAAAAATGTTTCCTATATAGGTAAAAGAGATGAACATTAGAGCAGCCCAACTGGACAGTGAAGGATGTTATATTTACAGCAACTCCAATTCTAGAGAACACTTAGTTTCCTGGAAGTCAGTTAGTATAATTCTGGCAGAATTTACAGACTTATTCTTCCTTACAAGCCAAAAGACAAATGAGGTATATTTGCTTATATCTTCCAGAGTTTGAAATAGTGGCATCCACCTCACTGCAGCTTTAATTTACACACATTCTGCCTTTCTATTATTTCATTTTAAAGAAATGAAAATATTTGACATTTTAGAGGAAATGTCTTAGAAGGAAAGATTAAGAGTGCCAGCAATTCTCTATACACTGGTTAAATGACTACTACATTTTCAGGGGAGTTAACTGGCTCCAGGGAAGGAAGATAATTTATTTAGAGTTGGAAGTAGTAGGGTCAAACTAAATTGGACAAAGCCCAGGAGAATATACTATAGCTACAGGGGAGGTGAGTTACACAGGGAACAGTCCTGCACCGTCAGGGCAAATGCATTTTATTTTTCTCTGTTTCTTATATGATAAATAATACAAATGCAAAGCTCACTGCTTTCATGAATCCAGCCCATTTTTCAAAACTGCCAAATTAGCCTTTCATAGTGCTGGCTATATATAATAAAATGCACTAGGTGGCAGCAAAAAATAAGCTAACAAAACCATAACATCAGGGTATATAGATGGGGACTTAGGCAGATCTCCAGGACTTCAGCAGGGAGGGGAAGTTTTGTGGAATTAAATATTACTTCTCCTTTACTTAGGTATTTACTTTTTAAAAATATACTGAATAATAGTTCAATGTAGTACATTTCTGGCAGCCCTTCGCCAAGCTGAAATTTCCACAATAGTCTTTGGTTGGAACTGAATCATCGGCAGTTATCTTAATTACTGCACACTAACTGGATCAGTGGGGATAAGTGCAGTAACGCCTCATGGTGCTAACATGCACGTCAATAAAATTACTGCAGCTGTAAGAAATACAAAAAACTCAAAGAAAGAAAAATCTGTTCAATTTATGCAGACAATACACAATATGATTGTTTCCCAAACTACTGTATTGCTGCTACCGATCTCCTCAACATATTTTAGTTCCCATAATTAGGATGTTAAAACTTCAATGATGTGGAAGTTTCTCAAAGTGAGTTTATGGTTTGCCTAGTATCAGGCCCTTTCCATAAAATAGAAGCCATGTAATACTGTGTGTATAACTTAATGTTTTCTAAAATGGCTGCCAGAATCTTCTGTGTATAGTAAAGATGAAAGCGGTAACTCAAATCTATAAAAACATTTAGAAACTCTTAAAATAGCTAGTAAGTAATAAGAAATAAGAACTGATGGCATGAATAAAACAAAATTTGTTTAGGTCAAAAATCACATTAAGGAAAGGGATTGTAAAAATCTGAGGTTCTATTGTGATAGTGTTAAAGATCTGTTATAAACCTCCTCCTCTCCCCCAAGGGTCAGAGATTTGGATATGGCTAGAGAGATCTTTAATATTAATTAGAAAGTAGAATTCTGCCAGGAGACTTTAACTTCCCAGATATAGATTGAAGAACAAGTCTTGCTGATAATGGGGCTCACATATTTCTGGATGTGATAGATGATAGATTTCTTCACCACAGTCACTAAAACAACAAGAAGTGACACTATTTCTGATTTTTTTTGGTAAGCAGTGAGGACATTACAGAAGATCTGGTTATAGAAAGTGACCTTGGATAGCTGACTCAGTTTAAATTAAATAGAAGGATAATCAAAAACAGATCAATAATTAGGGCTTTAGATTTCAAAAAGGCAGACTGAGAAATTAGTGAAGTCAAGTGGAATGAAGAGTTCAGAGACATGAGAGGAGGCTGGGAGCTTGGAATTTCTTTAAGTCAAAAGTATAAAAACTATCTGGAACTTGCATCCCAAACAAGAGAAAAAAATTGTATGGAAGGGCTTCAGGCCTACCAGGATATATAACCTCCTCAAAAAATATATTTAGAGTAAACTGAAAACCTACAAGAAATGGAAAAAGGGTTTAGTCAACAAAAAAAAGCTAAATCTTGTATGTCAAAAGTGGAGGGATATACTGAGAATTGCCAAAAGTTAAGCTGTTAGACCTTACACAGGAAATTAAAACAAGTAGTAAAAGGTTCTTTAGCCAGATAAGTAAAAAGAGAATAAGAAAAACAGGGCTGCTATGCAGCAAGAATGGGGTAGAGATTAAAGAGAATCTAGGTATAGTCCCAAAACTTTGCCTTGGTTTTCTGTAAGGATGATGTATAGAACATGGTGACAAAGACAGGCTGACTAATGTATTGGAGGGGTAGCCGTGTTAGTCTGGATCTGTAAAAGCAGCAGAGGACCCTGTGGCACCTTATAGACTAACAGACGTTTTGGAGCATGAGCTTTCGTGGGTGAATACCCACTTCGTCAGATGTATGACATATTCACCCACAAAAGCTCATGCTCCAAAACGTCTGTTAGTCTATAAGGTGCCACAGGATTCTCTGCTGCTTTTACAGGCTGACTAATGTGATTCAGTGCTTAGAAATGGAAATTACCACATCATCTGAGATTGAAGCAAAATTTAAAGAGCTGGCCCCATCACAGTAATATCTGAGCCTATCACAACAGCCAATGAGGCAGGAATATACTATTATTCCCACTTTTAGATGGGGAACTGAGGCTCAGAAAGCCTATGTAACTTGCCCAAGGTCACATGAGAAGCCTGTGGTGCAGCAGGGGCTTGAAGAGAGCTTTCCCAAATGCTGAGCTAATGCTCTAACACAGACCATCTTCTACCTCAACTGAAGGGAGGAACTGGATAATTTCCATTTTAGAATAATGAAAGAATGGGAACATTAATTGCAAGTCCAGTAAAAAGGATTTTTAATAACTGTCAATGGGGGTCATACCATATTTCTGGAGAATACCAAATGTAGCAGCTGTATTTAAGAAAGGGGGAAAAAACGTGATCTAGGCAACCACAAATCCATTAGCCTGACCTCAGTAGTATCCAAGGCTTTAGAACACATTTTGAAGGCAAGAATAATTAAAGGAGTGGAGGTAGACAATGGGATAAGATGCAACATGGTTTACTAAAGGTAGATGATGCCATACTAACCTGATATCTTTCTCTGATAAAAATAAGAGATTTTTTAGACAAGGGAAATGTGGTATATCTAATCTGGACTTCAGTAAAGCTTTTGATGTGGTTTCACATGGGAAATTATTAGTTAACCTGGAGAAGACTGGATTAGTGCAGGAATTGGAAGGTGAGTAAAACATTAGTTAAAGGGGAGAGGACAATGTGTGTTCTGGGAGGAGAACTATTGGGGATAGTGGGATATTACTAATGGAATTCCTCAGCCATTGGTCTTAGAACCAATCTTCTTCAATATTTTCCCTATTGACCTTAGCGCAAAAACTCAGAGAGAGCTAATGAAATTTGCTGATGACAAAGTTGTCAATACAGAGGATAACTGGAATATTATCAATACAGAACTGGATGACTTTGAGTACTGGAGTAAGAGAAATGGGATGAAATTTAATAGTACAACGTGCAAGAGATTAAAAAAAAGAATTTCTGCTATAAACTAGGATTTTGTCAGTTGAAATGACAGAGGAAGAGAATTACCTTTGTGCAACAGTCAATCACAGGATGACTATGAGCCACTGATATGTTGCAGTAGTGAAAAGGACAAATATGATCGGAAGATGTATCAGGTGAGGTATTTCCAATAGATACACAGAAGTGTTAATGCCATTGTACATGGCACTAGTAAACCCCATTTGGAATATTGTATAAAATTCTGGTCATTCATGTTCAATAAAATAAATTCAAACTGGAATAGTGCAGAGAAGAGCTACTAGGATGATAAGAGGAATGGAGATCCTATCTTCTGAGAGGAGACTAAAAGATCTTGGCTTGTTTAGCCTAGCAAAATGAAGGTTGAGAGGGGATTTGTATATAAATAAAACACTGAGGGTAAACACCGGAGAGGCAGAAGATCTATTTAAGCTAAAAGACAATGTTGGGATAAGAACATTAGAAGAAGATTTCTAACCAATCAAAGGAGTAAGGTTCTGGAACAGCCTTTCAACAGCAATAGGTTTCTGCAAAAAGTTTTAGTTTTAATAAAACAGCATTTTCTGATTTAAAAAATTGTCAAAAAATTCCCTATCAGCCCTAAAGTAACAAAACGTTACTTCCAGTTCTAAAAAGTAAACTTTAGTTACTCCTCACTTTCTTATCCCTTAGCCAGTGCCATAGCCAGCTTGCAGTGCTTACCATTGTTCATTGTTTAGATTGCTCACCCTAAGTGCTGCCTTTCTACACACCGCGCCCCAAAGGAATAGATTCATTTTCAGACTAGAAGAGGAGGGATGAGGAAAAGCCTAAAAACGATATTCCTTAAAGATCACAAGGGTCTCTCATTTAGTCTCAACTACTTCATAACACATAAACCTGCCTGGTTAGGTAATTGTAGTCTCCATCATGCGCAGCATAAATCAGGAGTAACTCCCATGCAATCAATGGACATGCACAAGTGTAGAATGAGTTTTGATGAGATCAGAAACAGGCCTCAAAATCCAGATATCAAAGGCTAATGATCAATTCAAGGCTGGTCCCACAGATCTTACAATCTTAAAATTCTTATTGAGTTGTATGGGGGTTTTGTGCAGGTAAGAATATCAGGATTAGATCTAAATTTTCTCTCCTAGTTAGCATCACCTAGGAATATTCATTAGATTGTACATCTTGGTGATTATTATGTTAAAAGACAACAACAACGGAGAAAGAAGCGTTTCATCCCAAGTTTGTCAGTAATTTGATTTTAAAAAGTGTTGTTACTTATTAAGGACCAAACTCTGCCATTGGACAATTATCTGAAATTTCCAGTTAAATCAATGGAAGCTATGTTTCCACATCAAAAGGCAGAGTTTGTCTAATAATGTTTTATTATTTGATTGTAGTTAGATGCATTTTGTTGTCAAAATAATTCCATGGTTGGTATTGTAGTTGGTTTAAAAAAAAGTTCTCCAAAACAGCTATCAGCACTTATACAATATAAAATTTGGCACAGAACTGAATAATCCCTTGATTTTTCTTGTCCTAATTTTAAGCATAAATGGAACTAATGGATTAAAGACAGTTGAACTGACCTTATTAACTAGAATAAGAGGAAAAGCTGGCAGAGAGAAAGCTGTAAGACATTTCTATAGCTTTCTACTAGACTCTGATACATGACTGAAGTACACTAGTCTTGCAAGTGTCAGTCGATGTCACATATAGCCAAATGAACAATTTGTGCTGAATAGAAAATCAGAATGTTAGACAGCTGAAGGAATTGTGTCAGTGCAGTAATGAACCATGAGAACAAGAGCTTCGTTTTACCCAAATTTCCCAAATGTAAAATTACTCAAAGGGACAGATATTTCTTATTACCTCTTAAACTCCAATAAAACTCCTCAGATGGAATCCAGCTATTTAAATTCTGACTAATAAAATAAATTACAATGCATTTTAAAGTTTCTTCTGAAATTCAATCTGATTTCTTTTCCACACATCCCCCATGGAACCTGCCTCCCTTCTTTTGTAGGATTAATATTTATTTTGTCACAATCTAGAACCACAGAATCATGGTAATGTGGGCCTTGAAGGCACCTGGAGAGATCATCTAGTCCAGCCTGCTGTGCTGATGTAAGTCCAAGCACACCTATATTAACTCTGACATGTGTATGCCTAACTTGTTCTTAAAAATCTCCAGTGATAGGGATTCCACAACCTCCCTTGCAAGTCTGTTCCAGTGCTTGACTAGTCTTATAGATAGAAAAAATTTCCTAATATCTAATCTAAATCTCCCTTGCTGCAGCTTAAACTGATTACATCTTTTCTTGCTTTCAGTGGACATAGAGAACAGCTGATCATCATCTTCCCTATAACAGTCCTTAATGTATTTCAAGACTATTATCAGGTTCCCCCTCAGTCTTCTTATCTCAAGACTATATGTTCCCAGTTTTTTAATCTTTTCTCACAGGTCAGTTTTTATCTTTTTTGTTGCTCTCTTCTGGACTCTTTCAAATTTGTCCACATCTTTCTTAGAGTATGGTGCCCGAAACTGGACTCCAGCCAGGGGCATCCACAAGGTGGGGGACAAACAAGGGCACACCCCCAAATAAACATTAGGGGCACAGAACTCATCTGACCCCAGTGCTGTGGCGGGAGAGAGAGGAAAGCTAGGTCCTCCCGGCCCTGGGCCTTGGCAGGGTCACAGAATGTGTCCTTCCAAAAGGACTCTAATTAAATTCCTGCACAAGCCCCTGACTCCAGTTGAAGCCTCATCAGTGCTAAGCAGAGTGGGAAAAGGACCTCCCATGTCTTTCATACAACACTCCGCTAATATACCACAGAATATTAGCCTTTTTTGGAACTGCACCATATTGTTGATCTTTTGTAGTAATATTGCCATGTCAATTATTCCCCATTTTGTAGTTATTTGATTTTTCCTTCCTACATGAAGTACTTTTCACTTGTCTTTATTTAATTTCATCTTGTTGATTTCAGACCAATTCTCTAATTTGTTAAGATGATTTTGAATTCTAATCCTGTCCTCTAAAGTGCTTGCAATCTCTCCCAGTTTGGTGTCATCCACAAATTTTGTAAGCATACTCTCCAATCCGTAATCCAAGTCACTAATGAAAACATTGAATAGTATCCAACACAGGACAGACCCTGCAGGATTCCACTAGAAACATTCCCCCAGTTTGACTGTGAACCATTGATTTGGGCATCTTAACTGTATATTTTCATAATTAACATGTTTGGATTTATTTTAAGTTGAACTCGGAATTTTCAGGGTTTGTGATGCTTGCTTTTGAGATAATTACAACATCTATTAAATTGCCAATAAGCTGTCACTTTTAGTTCCAGGAACTTCCTTATTTTGTTAAAAATAAAAATGTCACCCATGGACAACTAATCAAGAATCCTAAAGAACTGGCTACTATATGGTACTTCCAATCATGTCAAGATATGTAATATCAAGCTTAATTTTTCAGGCCCAGATTTACCAATGTATTCTGACTGGTGTACCCCACATTATAGCAGCACAAAGCAGCCAGAAGTGGATTCAACAGTTTCCACAAGTTTCTGACATCCACATTCCTCTGTACGTGTTCGCACATGCATGCACACACAACGTTTTCCCCTTACTCCATCGCCTTATATTCCCTTGCATGTGCATACCCCAGTATATCCCTCTATCTCTCAAATTCCTCTTCACAGCACTCCCCTGCCCTTTCCATAGAGTAGATCTGGTAGTTTTGCAAAAAAAAGTTTTTAATATTAATGGTCTTTTTTCACTTTTTGAAACCAAAATATTATTTATTCTTTTTTTTAATTCATACCTGAAAGTTTCTTCTTCAGCAGGAGCTGAAAAATAATATATTTCTACAGAGAATTCCAGAAACAATTATCATCTTTCAAAATGCCTGACATCTCTTTTTGGGAATACTATAATGGGAGTGAAGCTATGTTGCCCTCAGGAAAGATGGTGGTTCTCTGTGCTGTCAGGGTCTACTGTCTTCCCTGAGGGCAGGTTGGCCTCAGTCCCATTGAGAGCAATAGGAGATGGCAGCTGCTTTGAAAGAGGGCAGTTCTTTGTGGAATTTTCTAAAGAAAAGTATTATTCTGAGCCTCTGCTGAAAAATAAACTTGTGATTATGAAGATCAGCCAAAAAAATTATGATTAATTCTAAAAAAAATATTCAAATGTAGATAGTCAGGGCTCAAGATTTTAATTTAAATTTAAATTTTAATTATATTGGAAAGTTGAAGAGTGTGTTATTTTGCCATTAAGATAATTTAAGACAAAATATGTTCAAACAGAGGGTGCTAAAAATTTCTTAAGGGACCTATTTAAAAACAATTTAATAAATTAATAATATATTTATTTGTAAGTTCTTAGAAAATTCATTCTGTACTCAGAGTAAATGCTGTAATTTGAGGAGGATATGCTGTATTCTTCATATGTAACAATGTGGTTGAATCCCTGCTTTAAGCAAAACTCAGTTCTACCTTAACTATGCAACTACAAAAGGCACTTTCGTAAATTAATAGCCCAACATGAAAACTATACCCTAGTGATGTAGCCACCTCTGAAGAGAAAGTCAACAGCTGCTTAATAGAGATTGAACAAATGAGGGCAGGAAATGACAAATAATTTGTTCCTTCCTGTGAAATGACAAAGGTATATTACAGACAAGCAGATTTGTAATGGGCAGAATTGGAATTAGGGCAGGAGGCTGATCATGCAGATAGTCCTTCTTGTAAAAAGCACCACAAATTGTAAATGATCCAAAAGTTGATCAAGGCCTTGGTTTAATGCCTCATCTGAAAGAGAGAATTTCAGAGCACCTTAACACATACTGGGATATTGGATCAGAACTGACTCAGGGAGAGGAGTGCTATTTGCTGAATCACCAACAATGTTTCCTTCAGCACCTGGGTTTCCCTTGGAGATTTCCCATCCAAGCTTTGACCTGGCTTGACTCAGCTTAGCTTGCAAGTTCTGACAGTTTTACTACACAATATAATAGGGCTACAAAGAGTATATTCCCTCATTTTGTTCCTTGACCTTTTCCTGTGAAAGGCAATTATTTATTTCTTCCCCTGCTTCCCCATTTGGGTCAGGTGTACATTCTGGAAATCTTTCCTGACACAGTAATTTCAAACCTTAGGGTATACTTGGATTAACCCATTTATCCATGCTGTTTTCAGGTACTATGCCAAGTCATCTTCTAGGGTTTTGATGCTTCCTCAGAATTCTGATTATATAAATCTGCATGCCAAATTTATTTGGTAAATATATAAAATGAACGGAGAGGCAGCCATTAGGAACAGTTGCAAAATAATCTCATAAAGGTCCTTATGGTAGAGCTGAAATTGTTCAGAAAGGCAGTAGTAGTATGTATGTTTCATAGAAACCCATGAAAGAACATTTATGATTGTAACAGAGAGAGACCAATTCATGAAGAGCTAAAGTGGACACATGGCTTGGTCTTATCACGTGTATCGATAGGTCAGAGGACCAGTGCCATACTGCTGGATACATCAGAAATAATGTGTACTAATATATTATTTAAAGGATTTTAATGAAAACTGAAGCAGATGAAGTGAACTATTTCTAATCTGATTTTCACTGCATCAGGCTAAGCCTGACTCTGTGATAATAAAACCCATGAAATCAAAAGAAAAATAAATAAGCAGCGATCAGCAGGCTGTAAAAGAACCGCAGTCTGCAGGGCTTAAAGTCAAGCACTAACTTTCTGTAACATTTGATGATTGGCAACATGCCACAATACTCTTAGAGAGCTATTATGTCCTCAGGAGAAATCAACCATTGATAAAAATTGATATTTCTTACCCCCATGGAATAGCAGGAATCACACCTTTAGTTAGAACTGTCATACAGTGTATACATTTTCAGTTCTTTTTTTCTTCAACTGTAATTCCACCCCAGATAGTGCCAGACAACTAGTGTTACTCATCACGAATAAACAAATAGATCACAGGTTAAAGAACTACCAGTCACGATGTTGTAGTTAAGGCTGTGTTATTGTTTCCAGTTCCTACTACTAATGAAGAGGTTGCTGAATATTATGAGGTTTGGTTTAAAAAAGCATAAAAATGTTTGGATATTTATCTGAACCAATCCATCTAAGATTCCTTTCCTGTCTCTCCTTAATAGCCCCCTTCTTCAGGCTCCAGGAAGTTGTGGTCTACTCTGCCTTCATCTTATCCCCCTTCAAAAAACCCCCAAAAAGGCTTCAAGGCACCTTCAGTCTTATTACCCTTCATCCACACTTGAAAAACATGATGCCTGTGGCCTATTGCTCTTCCTCCAATCCTGTACCCCCAAAATATTCACAGTGCTCCACAGTCCTTCCAGTTGCTTCCCAAACGTCTTCCCCTTCACATGTTCTTTGTGTAGTATCCTATGTCTATCATTTTAGCCCCACAATTGAAACCGACTTTATAAGGAAAATCAGTAAGTTATTTATTCCATCAATGAATCAACCAAGCTCCAGATGATGGTTACCTCAGGTGGCTCCTGGGAAGCGGCTAGTATGTCTCTGCAGCCCTAGGTGGAAAGTGGCCAGGGGGGCTCCACACACTGCCCTCGCATTCAAGCACCGCCCCTGCTGCTCCCATTGGCTGCAGTTCCCAACCAGTGGAAGCTGAAGAGCCAGCGTTGGGGGTGGGGGCAGCGCACAGAGCCTCCCTGGCTGCCCCAGCAACTAGGGTTGCAGGGACATACCAACCGCTTCCAGGAGCCATGCAGAGTCAGGGCAGTCAGGGAGCCTGCCTTACCCCTGCCATGCTACCAACTGGACTTTTAATGGTCTGGTCAGCGGTGCTGACTGGAGCTATCAGGGTCCCTTTTCAACTGAGTGTCCTGATCGAAAACCGGACATCTGGTAACTCTAACTCAACAATGTGAGTCAAAACTAGAAGTTAAGTCTGGCATTCCAATTTACTACTACTTTTTGTTGTTTGTGTAATAAGCTTAACTTTTACCTTTGCTTAGATATTTACACAAATTTCCTATGTTTGATGATTTATACACATACAGAAGCTAAAATATCTGTAGATACATTTCCATAATAAATGTGGCAACACGTTAGCCTCATTCCTGATGCACTTATAATATTTAATGACATTTAACATCACTGTTTCCATGCACTTATGTGCCGACTTTTTAACAAACAGTAATGATTTTAGGTTCAGAGACTGATTAACCTTAATGATGCAATACATTTGTGTGCATGTCCCATGGACACTAAATCAGACAAATGAAAAATTATGCTTTGCTATGCATGTGTATGCATCTCCCTTTATGAACATTTATTCAATTATTATAGTCAAACTTTGATTATACAAAAAGCTAATAAGATCCACCAGCAATAACTGAAATGAAAATTACCTTGGGTATCCAACCCTTCCCCCATTTATCCAAGAGAATTAAATTTATGCTTCGATACTATAGTGAGGGGCATCCTAGAAATACACTGAATAAATAGATAAGACTCCTTCAAATTATATAAAGTTTGCTTATTTTCCAGGGAAGACACATATAATGTTTTAGAGGTGGATTTTTCAAACACAAAATATTCTTATGCAGGAGCAAATAGGGAAAACCACTGCATGATCAGATTTTGAAATTAAAACACTGTGTAGGCGATGGAGGCATGGAGGGGATGGCTCTACCATGCATGGAGGAACTGTGCTCAGGAGAGTTTTAACATTTCCAATTCTCACTAATTTATCACAAGTTACATTAATAAAACAAAAACAAAAACTTTTACATGATCTCCTTCTTCCAGCCTTCCATCTTGCAAAATTTCCCTTATTCAAAATAGCCTCCATCTCCCACTACTTTAAATGGGTCTGAAGCCTAGAGGATGGCCATCATTTCCCTACAGTCGCTACATGTGGAAGTGAGGCTGCCTCTGGTAAGATGGTTGCTTCTTCCCATTGTTTTCTATGAGAGGTAAACAGGCTAATTTCAGGGACAATGGCTGTTCATCTATGGTATGGACAGGACACTACTTACAAGGACACAAAGGAAAGTGAGGAGAAGAAGAGAGGCAGGAGGAGACTGAGGGTGGTTCAGGAGAACAGGAAATAACCGAGGGGGCGCAGGGTATGTGGGATGACATAAGAGAGTTGGGAACGTATGGGGTAGGAAAAGACTAAGGAAGTTGGCTATGGGGGTGCAGGAGGACGACTGAGGGGTGTATGTGGATGGAAGGAAGAGATGGAGGGGAGACAGGAGTTTAGGAGGGTAGCTAAGGACTCAGGCTATTGTGGGGGTGTTGAGATTGTGTGGAATTTGAGCTGCAAGTGGGGAGAGGACAGGAGTTCAGGGGAATGTGTGGGCCAGGTAGTGATGTGGGATATTTTGGGGTTTGTGAGGATGGGTCAGGGGAATGTAAAGACATTTTGGGGTTTGACAAATGGTTTTTGAATGCGTGGGGTTGACAGTACTTCGTGTCAGGTGCTAGTTCCTTGTAGTCAGGTCTAATGGTTTGAGTGCAGATCTAACTTGGATATGGGGTCAGGAGTAGGCCAAGGGCAGTGCTGGAACCATGGGAAGTGCTGGGGACAGATCAGGGGCAGAACCAAGATCAGAGTCCCTTGACAAGCCAATTCAGTATCAGCGATGGAGTCCAGGTACAGGTTAAAGGTCAAAGCCAAGTGGTCAGAGTTCAAGGGATCTGGAGCAGGACAGTAACAGGACTGGAGCAAAATCACAGCAGGGCAAGGGCAAGAGCAAGGCTGGAGCAGATTGGACTAGGGTTCAGGCTAGGGCAGGAACTGGGTCAAGTACAGGCTGGGAGTCTACAGTCTATTACACTGTGTTGCAGCAGGAGGGTTCGTGGCCTGGTAGTGCTATTGCACAGACTAACTTGAAACTCTGGTAAGGTTAGGGAAATACCTGAGCCTGGGAGTCATCTGACCCAGAATCTGCTCAGGGATAGGCTGCTGCTGCATGCCGGAGGGCTGAGACACTGCAGACTCTGTTGGAGGCATAAGTCAATGCACTTATTAAGAGTCTGGGGGTGGACAGGTACAAGCCGGCCTACATCTAAAGGCCTGTCCTCCAAGCCTAAGGGGAGGAGATACTGGATTCAGGTCTCAAGTAAATGAGGGGGAGGCAAAAAAATGAAAAAAATGGGATGGGAGTGAGGGTCACAGAGCCAAACGCAGAGATTCAGAGGAGGACACTGAGCAGAGAACCCTCGACAGTGCCCACTGCTCCTTGAAGGTATCCAGGGAGCCAGTGGGTGCAGCCTAGAAGAAGTCTTCCCAGAGACGTGACTTCAGAGAGGAGCGGAAATAGGCCTCATAGTCACAGAGCATCTCCCCTAACCAGCTTCCTCCGCCTGGTATGGTGGATGGCCACCTTGGCCAGTGTCAGGAGGAGGTTGACGAGGAGGTCTTGCGACTTCGTGTGGCCAAATATGGGGTGTGCGTCTACCTGGAGGAGTGGAGAAAAGTGCAGCCAGAACTTGAGGAGAAGGTTGCATGGCGTACTCAGTGTAAATGTGCTACAGGGTGTCCCTCTCACTGCAAAAGTGACAGGTGTCAGGGGAGGTGGTGAACCACACCAGATACATGCCCATGCTCATGGCTCCATAAAGGAGCTGCCAACTAATATTCATGGTAGGCCATGAGACCAAGGTAGAATACAGACTGGCTCACCAGGACTAATCACCTTGCCACTTGATGTCTGGGCGGGACACAAGGGTGAGGAAGTGAAGGGTGTGGAGCCCGAGCACGTTCAGTTGTTCCCTACTCATGGATAGGAAACTGACTGGCTGCAGGTAATGCAGCCATCTCAGGTGGTGCAGAGATGGAGGCTCGTGGAGCAGGGCCTGATGGCGAGGTCTTCTGATTACCAACAGTACTGGCAACACTGCTCAGCAAGCCAGAGAGTTCTTTATGGATAATACTTTATTAATTATTAATTATCATTATTATTATTAAGTGTTCACTGATAGAAGAATAACTCTTGTTATTCGGTTATTGTCACATGACATCTAGCACTCATAATTTTCAGAATGAAAAAAGATATATCACAATAAAGCGTGAGATAGGAAAAAAAGCAGTATTTAGCCTCTTTGCTATTTCCCCCATTCTCAATCTATTAACAGTATTTTTTACCCGGAATATTCAGGCCCATCCATTTTTTTTTTTAACTCTCAGCTCTGAGTATTAGTCATTGGTAGGGCCTTACCAATTTGACAGCCATGAAAAATGTGTCATAGACTATGAAATCAGGCTTTCCCCATGAAATCTGATCTCTCCATGGTGCTAGGAGCCTGATGCTTCTAGCTGTTAATCTGGCTGGTCTGGGGAGGGACAGGAGTTGTCCTTCCCTTGCACAACCACTCTTGGTGGGGCAATCAGATCCACCTGCAGAGGCAATATCACTGCACTTCTGTGCGGAGCTGGGCTTCCAGACTTCTTGCTGCAGTTCACAGTGCAAAGCTTAGGGCTTCCTCCCCCAGGGACTCCTGTCAGGGCTCAGGACTTCTATCCCCACACCACTTCAGCCAGGAGTTGAGGCAGCCCAGGCTGGGGGCTTCCATCCCTCTTGGAGCTCCAGATGGGTCTCGGGGCAGCCTGGACTCAAAGCCTTCGTCCTAAGGTTGCAGCTGGAGCTCAGGGAAGCCTGGGCTAAGGGCGGCCCAGGCTCAAAGCTTCAGCCCTATGGCTGCAGCAGGAGCTGGGGTGCCCAGGTTCAGGGTTTCCGCCCCCTTGGGACTTCAGCCCCTGCAGCTGCCGCAAGGCTCAGTGCACCCAGGCACGGATCTTCTCTGCCCGTGGTCCTGCCAGGGCTCAGGATGACCTGGTCAAGGCTTTCACCCCTGGGCTGGGGCACCATTTTTCTCAGAGCCCACAAATTGGCCAGGGGCTTCTGCGGTCTGGTGTAGCAGCTAGGCACTCTGGGTACGTACCCACCTCCACCTCTGGAAACCTCCTCTAGCCCAGCCCTGAAAGCAGCACAAAAGTGTGGGTGGCAAACTTGAGACACCTCCCCACACACAACAACTTTGCAACCCCACCCCAAATCCCATTTTGGGTCAGGACCCCCACTGTTACAACACTGTGAAATTTCAGATGTAAATATCTGCAATTGTGAAACTGACCAATTTTAGAACCCTCTGGCTGTGAAATTGACCTGAATGGACTGTGACTTTGGTAGGGCCCTAGTCATTGGGTGTGGGAGGCCAGGGGCATGGTGGCAAAATGTGACAGGGCAGGTGGAGGATATTTTCTGAGACGCATGTGTGCTCAGTTGCCCAGGATGAAATATCTGCTAGCCAGCATGACAGGCTGAATGAAAACCACCATGGGGGGAAATCATCCCAGTGCTGAATCATTTATGTTTTCAGAATAGGTCTGTTGTGTGTGTGTTGTGTCTCCCTGCATGGGCTCGTTCACACAGAGAACATCATGCTTTCCTTCATACCAATCACTTCTACTCTTGAAATGGAAGAGGTCTTGCTGTGGCTCTGACTGTTGACTCATACCCTGCTGAGGACCCATGTGGTGGTGAAAAATATGTATAAATATCTGTTACAGTTAGTGTAGAGACCCTGGAGTAATTGTTGGAATTATTTTATATTCCAAAACATTGTATTTAGGGCTTGTCTACAAACAGACATTTCACCAGTTTAACTTTTATATAGATTTAGTTAAACCTGTGAAAGTGTGTGTGTGGACACTCCTGCATCAGTTTAAACCTCGGTTATATCATTTTTGCTTGCACTTGTAAATTTCCTGTTTCTGCATAGTTAATGGGAGCAAAGTGGGGGAGATTTGTGACAGCATGTCATAAACAGATAGTAGGAGTTAATAGACCAGAAGTACTTTATATCTCTTTTGACTGTAAAGGGTTAACAAGTTCAGTGATCCTGGCTGTCACCTGACCAGAGAACCAATCAGGAGACAGGATACTTTCAAATCTTGAGGGAGGGAAGTTTCTGTGTGTGCTGTTAGTTTTTGGTGGTTGTTCTCTCTGGGTTCTGAGAGTGACCAGACGTGCAACCAGGTTTCTCTCCAATCCTCCGATACAGGCTCTTATAGTTAAAAATAGTAAGATACTAAGTAGGATCAAGCGAGTTAGGCTTATTTTTGTTTTCTTTATTGCAAATGTGCATTTGGCTGAAGGAGTTTATGTGATTGGCTGGAAGGATCCAAATTGTATTTTTGATGAAGGAAATTTAATTTGTACTTGTAACTTAGGATGGGAGGGTTTAAAGTGTCTATAGTTGAAAGACCCTGTACCGATCCATTTTAAAATTTTACAAAGATATTTTTTTCTCTTTAAATAAAAGTTTCTGTTGAACTGATGTAGTTTTTATTTCTGGTGAGACCGAGGGGACGGGTACTGGATCACCAGGAAGTGGTGGCGAGAAAGAGGAAGAGGAGCAAGAGAGCGATTCCTCTGTGTTAGGATAACTGTCTCTCTGCAGGGAGAGTGATGTGGAGGGAGAGAGAAGAGAGGGAGTGCATTCTCTCCTGTTAAGTGGATCAACGAGGATTTGAATCAAAACAGTGATTCTTCACAGCGTGAACCAGGAGAGGACAAGCTGGGAGAAAGCGACAACGGATAGGGGTGAAACAACTGGTGGGGAAAGGTCCTACTTTCCCTTGTGGAAAGATCTCAGACGACTCGAAGTCGTTGGGGTCCCGGCACAGTTTGGGGGAAAAGAGTGTACCAGGCAGGGAATGCCTGGTTGGTGCAGCGCTACGGTCGAAGCTGGTAAATGTAAGCTTCAGAGGATTCATAAGCTGGTACTCATCTTTTGGACGCTAAAGGTTCAGAGTGGGTAATCATACCATGACACAGCAAGTGGAAACCTTCTATAAGCTTTGACAATTAGTAAGATATGGGCTTCTGATGGCTTTGGGGCAAACAAAGAACTACTACCAAATCTTCCCTCTCATGTACCAGCTGAATCCTACTTAGCTCATCAGGGATTGAATTTAGTGTGACGTCTCCCTCTGGTGTTATCTGGACCGGTGATCCTCTAGGTCACCGAATCTTGACTCTGGGAGCACCTTAACCTGTTCTGCTGTGAGAACCCCCTCCTGGGATGTTCATAGCACAGCCTCCTGGCATGTAAACTGCTCCTTGATTGTGCAACCGAATGACGCCTAGCCAATATCTCCAGTCCCAATGCAGACCCTAGGAACTCCAGCCTGCAGTGTCCAGTTAGGGCCAACTGGATATGCTGCAAGCTTTAATATGAGTTGGTTAATTTCACAGTGAAGAAAGTGAATCAGATTACCAGCTTGTACACCAAGGGGCTCCTGACATGTTTCACAACCAAATGCACTGCTCAGAGAGAATAAACAAACAGATTATGTAACTATAAAGATAAGATTTTAAATGATTATAGAAAAGCATAACAAGTTCAGATCGATCAAATGAAATAAAAGCCAAAACACATTCTAAGCTGAGCTTAAACACTTCAATGCCTTACACACTTCAATACACTGCTCATCACAGCTGAAATAGTTGCTCTTCAGCCAGGCTCTCCCTTTGATCAATGCCTCAGTCGCTTGTGTGGTGATGTCGTAGATGAGGTTGAAGAGAAAGGAAGAGCATTGGCAAAGTCTCTCCCTTAGTCATTACTTCTCCCCTCATGGCTTTGCCTCCCCCTGCTTCAAGAGCAGTGAAGCACTACTCATCACAGTCCCAAACTGACCAAAGGAAGGGGGGGGGTGACTCACTCAGAGGTCCATCAATCCTTTTTCTTGACTAAGCCAGTGTCCTTCGTCCTGTGAAGGCGGGCTGGGTTGTCCATACATGCCCCTGAGAGGTGTGAACTGCCTCTCTGCTCTTGGAGAGTTTGTGCCTGGTCTATTTTAAGCCATGAAGACATATTTTTCGATTCATACAGTTATATTACATGGAAATACAACCTATATTAAAATAATGTTGCTGTAACACATACTATAACATTCATATACACAAACAAATCTCATCCTTGAAATGGTTCTGAGACCCTTCTCTGGGACACATGCTCTATGTCCTATAGCCAGTTTTGGCCTCCTGGTTCAGCTACAACCTGCTGGCAGCTAACAACCCGGACAATTCCTCCCTGGCAGGCATTAACAAACTCCCATACACTCGAGAATGTGGAGTTGTCCTCTCCAGCGCTGTGCCAGGAATGTGGTCTTAACCACCTTCCCACCTGGAAGCAGTAGCTTGCTCCCTGCTGCAGAAGAATCAGGGAGAATTCTCTCCAGTCTCCAGCAGTTCCTACCTACCCTTTCTATCAGGGGTCCCAGCATAAAACGTCCTCCTCGCGCTGCAAATACTACTTGAGCTACAGAGGAAAAAATCATTCCAAAGGAACAGATAGAATAGTCAAACACTTTCCAACCACATGGATGTTAGTAAGTGGTTGAGGAATCTCTTCCCCACTCCACAACCTCCATTTGGGCCAGGTACATATGGCCTTGGACCCCACTCTTACCTTAACCAGAAGAGATCTTGGAACACCTGTATCCTTCTGCACAAGTACTCCCTTGCCGATTTAATTTCAACAACCTTAACATGTTCCATGTCTGATCGCGAGGCCAATCTCACAAAACATAGCAGAACTCTGTGTGTGTCCAGGGCTGAAAGTACCCTTGGGGAAATATTAGTGGGGGCTCTGCACTCACTGGGCAGCCAAGTCCGCTCCTCCTGTTCCACCTCATCATCCCTCCCCCCCACCAAGGCGCGTCATGTCCCTGCTCCTCCACCGTACCTCCCAAGCGCTTCCCCCAGCTGCAACCAACAGCTGTGAGGTAGGCAGGGAAGAGAATGAGGCCTGGAGTGGGATTTGGAGGTAAGGGGTTGAAAGGGAAGATGAGGCAGGATTTGGAGAAGGGGTTGGAATGAGGCAGAGCAGATGGAAGAGGCGAGGCAGAGGCAGGGCTGCATGGAATGTGGAGTGGGCAGGCCAGGGGCAGAAGAGGGGTTGAGCACCAGAGGACAGTGGGAAGTCGGTGCCTTTGACAAAACAACAGATAAGGTTTTAATTGTTTGGGAGGCTCGTATTCTATTTTGGAGGACAGCAGAACAAAAATGACCTATTGGTTGCTTCGCTCTCCTAGCACAAGGCATTTATTCCTCAGGTGATCAGTGGAAGTGACACGATAGCACCTTTGGGCTCTAACTTGTCAGGAGATTGGGATATGGATTACCAAGTAAAGAATGTTTTGAGTAGAAAAGTTTAGGCTCTCAACCCCTTCTCACTTTCCCAGGTGCAAAATGGACTCCCTCCACCGTTTAAAAACCTCTCTTCTGTGGCTTGCCCCTCATAATGCCTGATTCTGTTCAAAGGACCAGCTAAAAACCATCGTCAATCCACAGTACTTTAACATCTGTTCCAAGATATACTAGCTTTAATCAGCCCTTGATGTCTGCTTAGGAAATGCTCTTGAGCAAACAAGATCCAACATTCCCACAAAACTGCCACACTCTACCCCACCCATTTTCCCCAACAAATCGTTCATTTGGTTTTACAATATTCCCCAAATACTCATACCACATCCCTTCTTAAGATCCTAAAATTAACTCTAATATTATTCAGGATAATCTGAAAACTTTGCAAAACAGTATCTTTAAATTTATAAATGTCCTATAAGCATCTTCCAATAGGAATCCATTAAATACATTATCGAAGCTGTACAGTTAATTTCAATTCACAATCATGTAGAAACTCTCTACTCAGGATTTCATGTATTACACACATGTTAATATATAGCTTTCGAAGGTAGTCATATATTCAGCAATATCATTGTCCTCACTTTATGCAGACATAAAGTGTTCCCACTGTGGATTTTTGAGTGAGGGAAGTCGTTTGGATCAGGGATTCTGGTCTGCTTCTCTATGCAGTCAGTGTGTCTTCGCTCTCTTTCCTCTGCCTGATTCTACTCTTTCTATTTCTTCCCTCTTTTTCTTTTTCTCCAATGCCCTCTGTGTGCAGCTCTTCCTCTTTGAGCCTCTTTCTCTGCTCCCACATTTGAAACTCACAGTCCTTTCCTTCGCTGCAGCTTCTGTCTGGACAGCTCTAGTTTTGTATGCTGCCCACTGTAGTTAATTTCTGCTTTCTTGTGTTTTATGTCTCTCACCCGAAATAAACAAATAGAAAATACCAGAAACTGTGCTCCTCTGAACTGTTCTTAGCACTGCCACTAAGACGCACTTTAAAAATCACAAATATCAGTGCTTAAGGTTGACTTTTACTTGAGTAACAACGTAGATACACCCTGCCTCCAACTGTTCCATTGTGACGTCCCCTCTGGTGTTAACTGGATCCGGTGATTCTGCTAGGTCACTCCAATCTTGACTCTGGGAGCAGCCTTACCTGCTCTGCTGGAGAACCTCCACTCTTGGCTGTTCACAGCAACAACCCTGGCATGTAAGCTCTCCTTGGATTGTGCAACATAAATGACACTAGCCAATATCTCCGTACGAAAAGCCCCCAAACCCCTAAGGAACTTTCCGTTTGCAGCATCCGAGTTATGGCCCCTGCATGGCTGCAAGTTTTATAGACTTTGTCAATTTAACAAATAATTGATATGTACCCAGTTGTTATCCAACGGGAGTCTCCTAATATGCCTGTCATACAACACGCTCTTCATGGTAGAATAACAAACAGATTTTATTAACTGAAAGATAGATTTTAAGTGATACAAGGTCAGAAGCTACAAGAGTATCGTCAATGAAACTAAAAGCAAATGCGTCTAAGCTGTTCTTAACACTTCAGGTCATTGAAGACAATGACATAAAAACTCTGATTAACAAGTACAACAGCAGTTCCAGGCACTCTGGCCTTTGTTCAAAGCCCACTGAGGAATGGAAGTCACTCCAGTGCTTTGAATCAAGGCTCAGTGAAAACAATGTAATCTGAACTGGGAATTCTAACAGTCAATTCAAAGTAAGAGTTCTGTTCTGTAGGATTTAAAAGCAAAAGAGTGAATGAGGTAATTGGCACCACATATTGATTATAAATATATGTACAATACTGTCACGTGGGATCATGTAACAAAAGTGCCAAATTGGAATATGATGCAAGGCTTCGTTCCATTGAAACAGAAAGGAACATAATTTAACAAACAAGAATGTGGTCATCTACAGAAATAAATGCATTTTAAATGCTCAATTTTCTTGAGGGATTTAACCCTGAATCGGCAACCAAGAAAAATCTGATACTGCACTTTAAAAAAAACCCCACAATTTAAGCTATAAACCTCAAGCTTGGAGGAAAGGAAAAAAAGAGAAAAAAGACAGATGTTAAAAATCATTTAACTAGCTTTGAAAAGTTTCAAGCTGCTGGATTGAGCTCCAAGTCTAAACACTAAAATTCTCTGAATTGACAGAAGTTTTAGAAATAAGTTTCAGTTTAAAAGAATATATTTCCAGACAAGTCATTTCTGTGAGAGAGATTTGAACAACATGACTTTTTTGATGACTCTGACCTAAAAGGTTTAAGGCCCTTTGAAGCTTAACCACTCCGAAAATTAACTCCTTCAAGGCTATTTTAAAGAGTTGGCGGAGAAAGATAAAGTTCAAAATTCCCCAACATCTGTTATCAAAATCATGGCCTGGCATTTTGAAAGAAGAAAGATCACACTTAAATTTTAAAAATGGTGTAAAATAGAAATTAAGGATTGTAGAAAAAAGAACTTTTCTGTATAGGATAATCTCTTCCAGATCCACAAATGATCTCTCTTGCACTAACTATGACCAGACACAAATTGAAACGGGAATGGAAAGGGAGATAATCAGAGCTAATAGAGAAAAAGATCCCAAAATCGGTAAACTACCTATAAAATCGGACATCTGGTCACCTCTAAGCCAACATCTGCTGTCCTGATCCAGGTGGAACTCTCAGTTATGTCAGTGGTATCTTCATATAATAGTTCCACTGAATTCAGAGCTAGGTCGCCAAAGGGGACCAGACAGAAAGGTTGGTCTTTAGGCTGAAAATGAGAAATCCTGCCTCAGACAGAATGCAGGGAAAGAACATTCTTATTGTAATACAACTCTGTCTCCTCACATCATATGCTTCAAAGGATCAGAAAAGTTTTGATATCCAACAGACAAACTATATAAACGCGCAATCTTTCTAGAACAATGACCACACTGAAACCCCCCTTTTAAAAAAAAGGGGGATGCGGGGGAATATTTGGCTGTCTGTCAAATGAAGGAATATGCTTATGGCTGGGGAAAGGAAGAGAAAAACTCTGAAGGGTCGTGGGCACGAACTCATCTCTGGGAATGAGGAGTTAAAGGGGAAGCCCCTGTGAACTTAACCCTTCTTTTGGAGGAGCACAGGCTGAGGGGAGATGGTAAAAATCCCATCCAGGTAAAGTTACATGAATAAACATGGGTTACCTGCACTGGACAGCTTTATTGCCAGGTAGTCACAGACATCTAATAATAAATGTTGGCCTGATTAAACCCAATGTCAATTTCAGTGTACTTCCTTTCGGACAGCCAGAAAAACCTGGTCTTTTAATATTGTTTTCTTGTTACTTTGTACCAATAATGTATTCTCTCTACTCATAATACTCTTTTTTTTAATTGTGGGTGAATGCAACAAAATCAATTTTTTATATCTAGGAACAAAGAACACTTAATAGATGGGGGAACTGTATCTGGAACAGCAGTGACTCTGAAAGGACTTAGGACTCATGGTGATAACAAGGAACATGCGTTTACGCAACCTCCCATGGATCTTCAGAGGCAACCCAGAAAAAATTATAAAAAAAAAGAAAAAAATAAAAATATTTTTTCACCCCAATGAAATTTTCAGAAAACAATGATTCAGAAGAGCTACAAGAAGTGGACATTGGCCAAAGATGAGGATAGACACGGATGCAAGATTAAGCAGCAGTCCACAACATTTATTAAACTAAACACAGGGTGGGGCGAGTCTACTTGCCGCACACCGAGCCGTCTCTGCACTCCCCCCACTAATACCAGGGCCCATTTAAATGGTTTCCAGTTTAGTGTTATACCGGATCTCACGCAATAAACCATAGGTAGGTAGGCCTCATCCCTGGGCCTACCCCAGAATTCAACAAGCTCTTGGGGAATCATAGCACCTACCAGCTCTGTGTGAGGGGAAGTTGTGCAAGCGGCAGGGGATGGGGAAACTTGGCCTCAAAACAAAGGCCACAAAGAACTGACCGTCAGCCCAAAAATGGGACACGATGTCTCACACTATGACATGAGCCCAAGCCATCACAAAACGCCAGCTCTGGAACTGACTGTTCATTTAAGTCTTAAACCAACTGAAAACTGGCTGCAAAGTTGTTACAATAAACAACTCACCCAGCACCTCAGTAGGGACTTAAGCCACATTCCATACTAACTCACTGCGACTTGAGGGTGCTGTGAGGAAGAAAAAACTCTCGGTCTTTCTTTCATGGCCCATTGGGCACCAGCCTAGATTGCAAGCATCTGTCAAGGCGATCCATTCCTGTTCAGTGGGTAGGGTGGAACGGTGCAACACAGAGCCAAAAGTGGCTCCACATTGCTATAACGATCATGTGCTACATCCTGGGAGTTGGGAATGCTGACCATCAGCACTTCCCTCTCCCCCAAGGTACCAAATGATCCCAGAGACCAAAGGGGGAAGACGCTACCTATGTCCCCTTGGCAAGCATCCCCTCCCAACTGCGCTCAACTTCTCTTCCCCTTTCACCACTGGCTTCTATCAAGTTCGCCATCCATTGATGCAGATGAGTGGCATTTGATGTGGTACAGAAAACATGTCTATATGAAAGACTTAAGAAATTCAATTATTTAAGTTTACAGCGCCTAGAGAGGTTAAGAGGTGACTGGAATCAGTAAGGCAACCTAAGGGGAAAGTTTCTTCTGAATAACAAGATGAGACCTAATCTTGATGGCAAAGACCACAACAGAAAATTCCAAAGGCTGCGGGAAGGATTGAAACTTAACAATTCATACTGAAATAAGCAAACTTTTTTAAACGTGAGAGTAATAATCACTGATAATTTACCTAGGCATGTGTGATTTCACTCTACTTAGAGTCTTTAATCAATGCTGAAATGTCTTCTAGGATAAGTCTAGCTCACCAGAAGTTATGGGCCTAACCCAAGGAGAATATCTGGTGGAAATTCTGTGGTTGTGTTTCAAGAGGGTAAAGACTAAATTTTCAAATGATCGCCTTTGGGTTTTGAAATCTAGAATGTTACACATGGAAAGAGCATGGTTAATAGTTTCTAGTTTTGGTTCCAGAATAAAAGGAATACTATAATTCTGGAACTTCGCTATACCTCAGCGATAAAGAATATGGTATTCAAAGTTAATTTGGGGGAGGGAGGAGAAATTTCAAATGATAAGACATGAGTGAACCATTAAACACTAATGGAATAAGGCTACCATATATCAGAGCCGTTTAATAAACTTCCTTGTAGACAACAGGGACGTAATCGAATTTGACAACAAGAAATATCTAATCACCTGAATAAACGACTAACGATCACACTGGGGTGACCACCAGAGTCGATACATAAGTTCAAATAAGACATAATGTTCTGCTGTTATATATATGCAAAAAGCAGATTTGAAACATTGTTTCCTGGTCATTCTATTATAGTCCTCATCTACATAAATTATTTTTTCCTTGATCATAGTATACATAATAAATTTTAGAAGCAGTCTGAAAAATCAGCAAATTGCATATATAATCAAAATCAAAACTGATAGTTAATTGATTAAATAAATGTAATTCCAAGACAGGGCTCCTAACACGAGCAAGAGTAACAATAATATAGTCTGTCTACAAGCCCAAAAAACGAAAACGCCAGGGTATTTTTAAATCTGCCTTCTAAATATATCCAATAATTTAATCGAATAATTTACACCAAGTGAAAACTAGCCGTCTTCTACCTCTAAACCATAATAAATAAGGGCCCCAAAATAAAACATTCCTCTAATGGTTTTCACACACTATATCTCTTGTCCTTTCAACCAATGTGCAGATGAAATGTATTCAGTTCAAAAGTAAATAATGAGTTGCTATCAGTTTGAATCTCGTGCCAGAATCTTGAAAGGCTAAGTTTGTTTTCTCTGAATAGTGCATACCGAGCAAGAAAATCATGCTGAAACGTAATTTAAGACTTCGGGTTGATTATAATGAAATTCAGAATCTGTCTCATCATCCAGAGCTGCACTGCACGTCACTGCTAAAGTGCAAAATTATTTCTGTTATAATACGAACAAATATCAGTCTTAAAACCACTAAGGAAAGATTCTTTTGAAGAGAAAATGACGTTTTTCCATCTTAGTTAGCTTTTCAGAGGTAGAACGCAACATTTTATGTGCCCACTATCTACCTTAGTTTTATACAGTGCCCTCGACTCAGGCGATTAATGAGCTTGATTCTGTCAATAGAAGATGAAAGTCTGGAAGGGCAATAGTATCTGAAATCCTGTCATACAAGACAAGGACAATCATTAATAACACCTTAAACAGTATCAAAGAAGATTTTAAGGAGGCAAAGAGATTAAAATATAAAATTGGACATGACAAAAGTATATTAAAACACATAAGGAAAGGAAGGCGTATTTGTTTTGATTATTTAGCACTACTTGCATGATATTTTACCAAAGAAAAAAACAGCCTTAAGAATCATGCGTTCTTGCCTAAATCTGGGTTATGTAATAATATATAGACATCTAAAAAACGAGCTGTCAAGTGAATAAAAAAATTAATC